>NC_087216.1:48892699-48950699 GCF_015104395.2 Macrobrachium nipponense | reverse complement strand
AAACTTAACCTCCTACCTAGTCTCGTTGAAATCCAAATTGCTGTAGAGTTGAAGAAAACTAATTGAAAACTTGGGAAGACAGAACTGACCTCTCTGGTGCTGTGTGGCATCTAATCGTCTCCCCGAAGGCCTCACGCCACCTCGATTTTCATTCGTTAAATTATTCCTCTTTAACGCTTCCTCCGAAGGGCAATATTAATATCTATGGCTTAAGCTCTTCATTAATCGTATCAGCGAGCGCTAAAGAACACATAGGGACAGAGGAAAATAATTTAAACGAACACGTTTAAACGGATGTCTTAGTGAGGATACACCACGACGCCAAACTAGTTACTGACTACCTCATCATGAGTTTGAGTTGCTCAGTCCAGTCCAGTGTTGCCATTTCTACTTTTACCTCTCTAACATCGTATGGCTCATGGAAAATTCGTATTTACCACAATATTTTAGTTCATTAGTATAGAATTGTGGGTAATTATATCGCACAATATGTTGTGGTATCATTTTTTTAAATTGAAAGCTCCATAATATTAAGAGAAAAATGTATCAGTAACTTTAAAACAGTTTCTAAACTTGGACGACGTTTATTTTCACTGACTTCTTGTAAGGTAATCTTGACGGAAGGTGCATGACGACCATTAAACGAAAAATCAGGAGAAGCCCCAAGAGATATTTCCAGAAACTTGATGTCCCTGACATTTTTCTCATTTAATAAAAGGGCTTGAGTTTTTATCCCTGATGCTTTTCTTTTCTAACTGTCTCCTGGGATATAAAAAAAAAAAAAAAAAAAAAAAAAAAAACAAAAAAAAAAAAAAAAAAAAAAAAAAACGAATAAATGAATAGGTAAGGGTCAAGTACCTCTTGCGAACTTGTAGATACTGTCAAAAAATGATTTCGGAACTGACGGTTTTCTTCGGTTCAAGAGGGAAATGTTAGTATCTTTGCATAGTAGACCTGTCATTCAAGAAGAAAAAGAAAAAAAAAAAAAGTTACACACCACAAGTGATGAAAACGTGTTTCATTCGTACGAGACTTATTCAGGAATCTGCAACGTCAGAGAGAGAGGCTTAATTTCAAGGGATTATTTTCGCTCCAATTAAATCGAGAGTGAGAGACAACAGTGGCTGGGCTTCCAGAGAAGACAAAGGAAACAATGGGTTTTCTCTCCAGAGACCATAAATTTTATGCACTTAAAAGACCTTCTTGGATTAGATTTGCTCCAGCTAGGAGGTTAATGAAATTGCCTCCGTCTAAGATGGACAGTCTTGAATTTTAATTATATATATATATATATATATATATATATATATATATATATTATATATGATATATATATATATATTGTGACGAAGTTCCAAGTATCTGGTTTTACCACACTTACCATTCATTAGCTGATACCTCACAAAAAGCCAGACACCTGAACCCTCATCACATGTATTAAACGACTGAATACTCTGACGGCAACAGTTGGATCCCTTAACAACTTACCAATATTGCAGAAAATCAGACTAGTTCATCAAACAGGTGTGAGTAATCTTGTAAGTAATTAAATTAATCAAAGGACTCACTCCATGACAACTTTAAAAGTCTAAGTATTTCCCTGATTTCAGAAGTCTAAGTAACTTCCCTGGTTCTAAGTCACTTCAAGTAAATTGAAGGAAAACAGATTAATTACCACTCTATGCTTCTACCTAACATCAATATAATCAAATGCAAATATACTGGTTAGAATGAGTACTTATAAAAATTTCAAATACAAAAATTTTATTATTAAACTCAAATTTATAAGTGAAATTCACAAGATCAGGGAAAATTACTGTTACTTGAAAACAAAGTAAAGTTTAATTGATTCTTGAATCAAATTAAGTAAAATTAAATTAAAATTAATTTATACACAAAATTCAAGAAAATTAATTCAATCAAAATTCAAAAGTGTTAGGCAATATTGAAAATTTGAAATTAATTACACAAATGCTAAACAATAATAAAACTTGAAAAGAATTCTAAGTAAACATAAATTAATTCACAATGTTAAATTTAATTAATTGTGCAATGATTAAGCAATGAAAATAACTAAGTCAAGTTAAATTGTGAATGCAAATGAAAATACAGAAAAATGTGGACAATATCAAAATAAAAAGGCACCACTTCAACAAGAAAATGAACAAATTGTAAAAAAATAAATGAAACAAACACAAAACACAAAATTTGCAATGTGTAAAAGTGTAAATCTTTTCACTCAAAACATTGTAACCATCAGTTTTTACCAAACCTTCATTACCATCTGTTATTAGTTAACCACTGTTCCTATCCGTTATTAGTTTTTGTTATCTAACCACTGTTTCCTATCAGTTATTAGTTTTTAGTTATTATTGCACTAATACAATATAACATACTTTACCCTGGTATACCAATTTCTTCCTTCAGAAAAATTCACTTACACAAAAACCAGGCGCAGTTAGGAAACAATGTTTGTTGTTCAGATTCCACAAAAAACACTATTTAACACTAAACAAACTCTAAGAAATATCAAATATGAAATTTTTTAATTTACGAGTGACCATTCAATGAGTACGCAATCGTTACGTTACTTTAAAAATCAAAAGTGCTATGCTATGGAGAGAGAGAGAGAGAGATGTGAACGGTTTGAAAATCTACGCCCGAATGAAATTCTTTTCCTTACGGAAGCTGGACAGTGGATGACACAAAACGTTTTGAGACAATAATGCTTCCAGAAGCTTCGAAATCTTGCGAACAATTTATGTACCAAAATGCGTAACCTGCATGTGGCTTTGACAAAGACACACATATGAGACGATTCTGTTAAAAAAAGACACGTACTCGATTCGATCGACCGAAGCAGAAGCCCCTTATCACACATGATGACAGATTCCCTTATCAAACGTGTTGACAGATTAGGAAAGCAAACGGATCTCGGAGTTCCTCTAATCTCACAATGCTGAAATAATAGGGAAACAATCGTAGTTTCGAATGGACAAAGAAAATCTGTCTCTTTCTACATTCTACGTTATATATTCTTCGATATGTTATGCGAAATCTGAACACACATTTAAACATCCTATCTCTAAGCTTATCTAGGAATCTGAAAAAATGTTGCGCAATCTTATACACAATGTTTTCAAAGAGGGGAAATATGCATTTTGACAGTAGCAATATATAAATATACCTCCTCCCAGAAGATTTTTTATCACGGTGTTGAATCCAATGATTCGCAACGAGATAAATAATCAGCAACTACTTGTTTTTGCCACTAATGTGCTTCACTCTTAAGTTATACTGTTGCAGGCACAAAAGACCACCTGGTCAGTCTTTGATTATGGTTTTTCATTCTCTGGATATATGATAGTGGATTGTGATCAGACAACACCAAAATTTCTTCATTCCTAGGTCTATTCACATACACTTCAAATTTTTTCAATGCGGTGATTAAGGCTCAAGTTTCCTTCTCAATTGTCAAGTATACTTTCTGATGTTTTTTTCAGTTTTTGTAGACATGAAGCACACAGGATGGTAGATATTATTTTCATCTTCTTGAAGTAGAACAGCTCCAATGCCACAGTCTGACGCATCAACTTGTATCACAAATTTCTTGTCAAAGTCTGGAGCTTGAAGTACTGGTCTTGAAGTTAAAATGGCTTTTACCTTCTCAAAGGATTCTTGAGACTCTGGAGTCCAACAACTTAGCTTTGGGACTAGTTAAGTCTGTCAAGGGAGCTACTACGGCTGAGAAATTTGGGCAGAAACGACGATAGAATCCAGCATGCCTAAAAATCTCAAGATACTGTACAGTTGCCTTGCCAAACTCACTCTTCTCATGGTTGAAAACTTTCCTCAGAATCTTCAGATGTTCTTGTCCCACGTTGTAGAGTAAATCACGATGTCATCCAGGTACCCACCTACTCCTTCTATCGATCCTAACAGTTTGATCCATCACTCGTTGAAATGTTGCCGGTGTATTCATCAGACCAAACGGCAGAACAGTATACTGATACAGTCTAAATGGAGTAATAAAGCTGACAGCAACTTGGCATTCTCATTTAAGGGAATTTGATAATATCCTTTCAACAAGTCTATCTTGGAAACAAACTTGGCTTGCCCAATATTTATCAAGTATTGATTTATAAGAGGCAAAGGATATTATCAGCCACACTGATAGAATTTCATTTCCTATAATCAGTACACATCCTAAATGAACCATCTGTTTTTCTTCACTAACACACATGGAGAACTGAGTGACTTGAACTGAGTTCTGTTAATCCATGTTGCAGCAAATACTCAACTTCCTTCTTCAAAACATCTCGATGATACCGTGATAAGCAACAGGCTCTTTGCTTGAAAGGTCTTCCAACTTCTTGAATCTTGATTCATGCTTGGTTAAGATCAGTACGCCTAGGCACATCTGAAAAAATTTCTGGAAAACTTCTAATCACTTCACTTAAGTCTTCACCTTGTTCAACACTCATATGTTTCAGTTTATCCTCCAAATTTTCAAAATTGAAGAATTATTCATCTTGCTTGTAGCTCCCAATTCGAAGCCATCATTGTCCTTCTGTGATAAAGTTGTTTGGGTTACTGACACAGTTTCAGTTTTAGTTTCTGAGAAATAAGGTTTCAAGAGGTTCACATGTATCTTCTTTTGTCTTCTTCTTCTTTCTGGTGTTTCAATCACATAAGTTCTATCACTTAACTTCTGAATTATCTTGTAAGGACCTTGAAATTTATTAGTGAGGGGGGGGAAATCTCTTGACAGGTAAGAACACTAACACTTGTTGACCAACACTAAAACTTCTAGCTTAGTCTTAGCATCATATCTCCTTTTCATTTTCTCTTGACTCACTTTCAGATTTTCTAAAGAGAATTTCCTAATCTCTTTCAACCTTTTCCTTAAGTTCTTCACATACTCTCCTTGGCTTTCCTCTTGATTTTCTTCCCAATTTTCTGCAAGAATCTTCGACGGTCCTCTCACTTCTCTTCCAAAAATCATACTCATTAGGTGAACATCCCATACTTTCTTGATAAGCACTCCTAACTTCAAACAACATTAATGGTAAACCAAACATCCCATTCTCGTCCTGAACCCTCAGAGCAATAATTTGTCAGCAGCATACTTTTCAATGTTTGGAGGAACCTTTCCAAGGCACCTTGAGTCTCTGGATGATAGGCAGTGGATAATTGTTGTTCACTCCTAACAAATTCATCACATCCAGGAATAACTTTGAAGAAGTAAAGTTGTTCCTCTGTCACTTTGTACTATTTCTGGTATAACCAAACTTTGAGAAAAACTCCACAAGTTTTTCAGCAACTATCTTGGCAGATATGTTTTCTAACAGGGATCTTCTTCTGGATATCTTGTCAGAGGACATCATTAATGTTAACAAATACTTATTTCCCTTCTTTGTCTTCGGCAGTGGTCCAACCATGTCTATAATCACTTTGCTAAAGGGTTCTCCTCTAACTTCTATAGGTTGTAGAGGGGCTTTCTTGGTGGTTTCATTAAGTTTTCCAGCTATCTGGCAAGTATGACACTCACGGCAAAACCTGCTAAACATCTTTGTGAAGTCCAGGCCGGAAAAAAATATTTCATGATCTTCTCCACATCTTCCTGATTCCCATATGTCCAGACTCATGAGCTACTGCAACCACTTGCTTTTTCAACGGATATGGAATCAAAATTTGATGATATTCGCCCCCATACAGCATCTCCTGGTATATCTGTAGGTCTATACTTCCTCATCTGCAAACCTTCCTTCAGATAATAACAGGTTGGAGTTTGTTGCATCTCTTCTCGATCAACAACTCTGAAGAACAAATCAGTTAACAATGCATCCTTCTTCTGCAAGTCCATTAGCTTCTCTCTTGTCACTTGACCAACTTCAAGGGTTGAATTCTCAATATCTGCTAACTCAGGTACTTTAGTTTCACTACTGTCTTCATAAGTAACATTTTGAACTACTCGGAGTCTCTTCACGAAACATCAGGTTCTTCTTCTTCGTCGTCGTCGTCTTCTTCATCTTCTTGGGAAATCTCTTCTTGGTCAGCACTATGGGAAACTTTACTTCCCTGGAATAATTCTTCTAAGCACAAAGATCCTTCACTTGATCCTTCTTGGGTGTGTAAATCCTCAGTTTCTTCACTTACAGGTCGTAGTCCTCTTCATACTTCTGGTAATTACCCAACTAGGAAACAGGTGGGGTTTATTCTTCTCCAACTCTACTGTAGGACTAATCCTCAATGGTTTGTCTGTCACTACAGGACAAGGAATAAATGGCACACCAACCAACTTCATTCCCCAACAGAACATGTACACCTTCCACAGCCAGTGAGTCCTTTTCAGCAAAATAAATATTCCCTGTCACCAATTCACATGACGGTGTAAGCGGCATATAGGAGTTACTTCCTTCTACCTATACCCTTCAAAATAACTGAATCTCCTGTGAGACTCTTCTCCAACTGAGGGTGAGAAGCAAGTACTACCACACTATGGTTACTCCCTGTATCACATAATATCTTGACTGGTACCTGCACACTTCCTCCTTGAGTTGACAGATATGGCTTAAAAGCCTCCAAACTGCTAAGCCACTCACTGCTTGAGGTAACATTTCCACTGGTTGCTAAACATTCAGCTTGTTTAGTCTCATTCTTCTCTGGACTCTGATTCTTTCCCACACTGCTCTTCGTACTTTGTTTCACCTGGTCACCTTTCACAACTCTACCAACTGGCTTTGACTGCTGTTGATTCCGGTAACACTCTTGACTGTAGTGTCCTACTCTTCCACACCTGAAACAGACAACATTAGGTTTCTGTAACTGTCTTGAAAACTGGATAAGGATTTCACATTAGCTTGCTAAGTTGTATTACCTTGTGTACTCTTGGTAGTATCACTCGTAGGTTTCCCTTTAAATTTGTTCCTGTTATTTGGATAAGACTTAAAAACCTGGGTGTTGTTGACTCTGGTACTTGATATTGTAATTAAGTTTACTACTGATTATATTGTAATCTTCACTCAGTGAAGCAGCTTTGTCAAGTTTCTTCACCTCTCTCTCTCTAAATAGGCTCTTATATGTTCAGGAATTCCCTTAAGATACTGTTCAAGAACAAGTAACTCTTCTAATCATCAAAAGTTTTAACTTTAGCAGCCTCTACCCAACGTTTGAAACACCTTCTCACTTTGTAAGCATAATCTAAGAATGTTCCCTTCTCATCTTTTCTTAAATTTCTAAATTTTCATTGTAGAACTCTGGTGTCATCTGGTAAACTTGTAGCACACTGCATTTACACTGATCACTGTTAAGGCTAGATAAGCACTTCTCCCTTTACCAATCAAAACACTTTGCTAGCAAAACTGACCATTTATCTTCTGGCCATCCCATACCTGAAGCCACTTTCTCAAAGTGATCAAAAAACTCATCTGGAGCTTCTTCAGTAACTTAGGGATTAACTTCTGTACTCTTACTACATCAAATACAGGGTCTTGATTACCTTGGTTATGGTTAGACGGCGTTTACAGGTAATGTGGATCTAGCTCTTATCAATTCCATTTCCCTTTCATGTCTTGCAATTTCTCTTTCCTCTTTATCCTTTCTCTTTCCTCTTCTGCTGCATTTTCTTCTTCTCTTTCTCATCTTTCTTGTTTTTCCCTGTCCCTGTCTGTTCGTTCTCTTTCAGCTTGCATTCTCTCTCTTTCAGCAAGCATTTTTAGCTTAATCAAATTCTCTTCTGCTTCAATGCGTCCAAGCTCTAACTCTGCATCACTTCTCTCTTTCTTTTCTGCTTGCTTATTCATGAGATCAGCACGTGCTACGTTCAACAACTCTTGAGCCAATTCTAACTCATCTTCATCAGTTATTCTACCAGAGTTTATCAATGATTCCATAGCAATACATCTTATTTGTGCCTTTACTATACTAGTAGACATATAACCACCACATGCCAATGCTAAAGCGCTCCACTGTGCCTTAGTCAGAGTGGTTTCAGACAAAACTTGGATGGAAGGGGCTGCTAAAAAATTCCTGAACCTTGAACTGCGCCATTTTTCCTCTAAGTTATCAACTTACCATTCAATACAATAAATGCAAAACAAAAACTATATGGTCATTCTCCTAACAAAATATATCCCTAACACCACCAGTATATACTAGAGTGATAATGAAATCTGCTTTCCCGGGTCTCTGGGCACCATTAATTACTTGTGACAAAGGGCCAAGTATTTGGTTACTACACTTACCATTCATTAACTGATGCCCCACGAAAGCCAGACACCTGAACCCTCACAATTAGATCACTTTTTATGTGTAAAATAAACCTATTGAGAGAATTTTTCTGTCTGCCCTCAGATCTTAAAATCTACTGAGGCTAGAGGGCTGCAAATTGGTATGTGGTCATCGTCCCTCCAGTCATCAAATGTACTAGATTGGAGCCCTCTAGCCTGAGTAGCTTCCATTTGATTTAAGGTTCAATTTAGCCATGATCGTGCATCTGGTGACTCTATAGGACAGGCCACCCACAGGCCGTGCCTGAAAGTTTCATATACCGCAGCTCATAAAGCATTATACCAGAAAACTCGATTGGGCCTAAGGCAGAAACTTCGGCGCAGTCTTTAATTGTCGAATTTAAAAATGCTGTGCCGAACCTTACGCGTTCTGGTCGAGTCTTTATCCATCAAACAACTGGTTCCATCAGTGAACAGCCAGTCCTCTTCTGACCCTCTTCTGCTCTTTAGCTGTCGTTCTTGGTCACTCGTTTTCCATTATATATATATATATATATTATATATATATATATATATATATTACTATATATATATAATATATATATATATATATATTCAATATATATATATATATATATATATATATATAAGATATAATTATTATATATATACATATATATATATATATGTATATATATATATATATATATATATATATATATATATATGTATATATATATATATATATATATATATATATATATATATATAGTATATATATATATATATATAGTATATATATGTGTGTGTGTGTGGGTGTGTGTCTGTGTGTGTACATCATGTAAGTCTGTACAGTTTTATGGTGGCATTTGGGAATCTACCCGATCACTAAAAGATGCAATCCAGATTCAACTCCTGTATTGGACAGTCAAATTTTCCAGTTCCTTCAGAGTAACATTTGATATTACTCAGTTGACCTGAGAATTGAATTAAGCAAATGGCGTCCTTAATAATTAGAGGACGAGGTTGGCTTCTTCCATTAGAGCAAGCGCAGGTCTAGCGCCTTCATCCTTCCTAAAGGAAAAAAAAAAAAAAAACTTCCTAGAGGCGTCTTCACTAAAAGGGAAAAGGCTTCGATTCTTGGCCCAGAATTCTTCGGCACAAAAGAACTCGATTCCGCTCCTCCCGAGTGTCGAATGGCTCTTCAGAAACTCCTAAAAAAGTGATGGCTCTGATTTTACGGCTCAAAGATCTCCTCCATCAGACGTCAAAGTTCCTCATTACTTTTGTTTTAGGGTCCCCCTGCAGAGGGCGTCAAGTGGTCTGTATTTTACCACCCTCTCTCTCTTCCCTGCCTTCCTTCGTGGAATTTATTTTGCGTTTTGTGGTTTTGCACCAAAAATAAGTATATATGAATATATTAATAAGAATAATTATAGAAAGCAAAACTACAACATTGTCAAGACAGAGAATATATCTCTATCCTTTCCTGCCTACCTGGAATTTACTCTGGCGTTCTGGCGGTTTTACGCCAAATCAAATATTCGTTTATTTGTTGCAAAAGTAACTAGACAGCAAATATACATCCTTGCCAGACAGAGATTTTATTTTACATTCTAATAGGTTTCACAGGATAAGTGACATTTATTATTTATCATAACAATGTCAATAGCATGTAGATTTACATTATTGTTAAGGCAGAGAACGTAATTAATGTTCTAACAACTTTTATAACATGAGTTGGTGTTGAAACGAGTGATGTCTGTGATCAATCACCAAACTTGAATTAGATCCGATGAAAGAAGGAAAAAACTCCGTATGAGAAATCGAGAAGAAGATGAATATGATAATGACTGTACGAATAAGAAGAAGAAAGTTTTAGTAAATCCAAGAAACAGAACAAACAATGAGAAATGACATAACTGTGCAGGGGAAGCTATAATAAAAAAGGAACGAAAGATGAATACAGTGGAAAGACGAACAGATATTTAAGGGAGCGAGGATACAGACAGAATATGCGAGAAGTTTCTCGAATATCGAAAAGCGGGGGAATGAAAGTATGAGAAGGATCAAATACATAAAAAGCGAGATACCCGAACTTGGAAGAAATGGAGGTGAAAATAGAGAAGAGGGAAAAAGTGTAGGAATCGGCGAAATGGGAAACTCGAGGAACGAGAACAACTGATGAGAGCAGGAATCCAATAAGAGAATCGTAAGAAGGAAGAAGAAGACGAAATGGGTCTTGCTGGCCAAACTGAAGTGATAAATGACTTGAAAAATATGAAGAATATAAAGTCTAATTATCATCTAATGCCTGATGAGACGGAGAGACGTGCGAGAGAAATACGGAAGAGAGAGAATGTCCAAAATGGTGGTTGGAGAAGTTATCTTTGACTATAAAAACAAATGTCTGGAAAAATAGACAATATTTAAGAAATGATAAGTTTAACTGAATGAATAAATAAATAAATAAATCGTAGCTTTCGAACTTCACAGTTTAAGGGGACCTGTAGTGAAGGTTCGTGTTTTTATATTCACGTTTTTTTTTTTTACATTCATGACAAAAATGTTAAAGAATAAACAAACACAGGCACAAACAAATAAACGAACAACGTGCAACGGAAGTCAAAGCAAAAAAAAAAATTGCAACACAAGCAGAAACAAAATTGCTTGACTAAAAACAAACGGCGAAAGAAATAAGACAGAATGTGGTTAACATCGTGTCCAGACTTTGAAACACGTTTTTACCTTTTGTAGAAACAGGCCTTAATATTTAAGTTATAGCTCTCTCTCTCTCTCTCTCTCTCTCTCTCTCTCTCTCTCTCTTTCAAGAAGAGGAAAAAAGGCAGACCGCGTGAACTGAGATCTGGGAAAGTGCTAATAGCTTTTTGTGAGTGACACCATTGTCATTAAAAAGCTTTAAATATTCCATCTGTCGGTCACAGACCTAATTCCCTCTTCCATAAATTAGTTTCTTGAATCATAAGTCTTTTGCAGAAAGGGAATGTTTGCTTTGTGTAAAGTAATAGTTTGTACAGCCAGTTCCAAAGCGGTGTCGCCCCGTCAGGCCTGAAAGTGGCCCACGTTGTTCAAACAACCGATGCCATAGTTAGAGTAGTTCGAATGGAAGGAGAGCGAAATTACGGTAATCAGCCAAGGGAATGCATTAATGAATGAAATACTATATATGGACAAGAGAGAGAAGAGAAGAGAAGAGAAGAGAAGAGAGAGAGGGAGAGAGAGAGAGAAAGAAGGGGGTGCGGGGTGAGATGTAGTGGAGTACGAGGAACGGTAACAAAAGAAATGCATACAGTGTATGGAGCGAGAGAGAGAGAGAGAGAGCTTTTATTTCTGTTTAGTTAATCTGATGGGTATATTTGAGACCTGTTTTAAGAATATATTATCTTATAATTTTTGGAAAATAATTATTATGAAATCTTATCACATGGATATGTTGTTAAATCGTATTTTTCCTATTTTCTATATAAAAAGCCTTAAATATTGTTGGACCTGACTATTCATATTAATATTATTCAGACGGAAATATCATTTTTCATTATCCTACAAGCAGCTAATTCGCTCTCCTCTCTCTCTCTCTCATCTCATCTCTCTCTCTCTCTCTCTCTCTCTCCATCTGTTGTTCTGCACTCCGTCTTATATCTCCTGGATCTACTATTTAAAATAATGTTAAACGTTTGATATGTTATTTGGATATGGCCAAGGATCATAACCGTAAATGGCTACTCAGCCAACTTGTGCTTGGCTGCAATCTATTTTTGCCCTAGATTGGATGGACTATAATTACCCGTATTACCAATAATATACGAATCTGGCCACAAACATGTTACACACCAGGTTTTATACCGTGGGTTGTATGATTCATCAATTTTGCAAGGGTAATATTTTATCAATCTATGCTAGGAACACATTACAGGATATGCTAATCTAGTACCACAGGATTTGTATTTGTGACAACTTAATTGAGTTACCAGTATTTGAGTGTGATGGGCCACTTGGCTCCGCCTCTCGCAACCATCAAGGCTACTTAATAGAAAGTATTTTAATCTGCTATATTTTTTATATTATATTATATTTATTACATCCTTGCCTGAAACTCTTGGTGAAAATGAATTATGTGAAAGAATGAAAGGCAGTCAGTGAATGTGTGCATCGGTGCCTTAATATAATGATGGTGGGGTATCACATATTATCTAGTGTCTCAAATTATTGGGTGACAGTCTTTAGATCTGGGCAGATCGGTCAAGTCTTAGCTAACCTGGCCCCTCCCGCCCCCCCTCCCCAACCCCACCCCGGCTCACGCTTGCTCACTCACTCCGCGTCTCCGGCTCTCCGCCTTTTATTTGTTCCTTCAGCAGCTAATGACAGAAACACCTTGTGGGTGTTCCCCCTCCAGCTATTCAAGAAACCCATTACTTTCGATATCTCCTGTTCATTCTTTCTTTTACATAACCATGTTTTTAATTTTGATAATGAAATAATTGTAAATATTTGGAAAATATAATGGCGTTAGAAATACTGTCATCCGAGTATTATTTTACCTTCCAAAAAACATCCACCAGAACGATCTCGTAATGACTGTAAGACCTTGAAAACCCGAACATGAGGATGTGCGGGGGTAGAAGGAAATAACAAGGTGGGGGTTAAAGGTGATGGGGGAAAGGTGACATTGGGTGACCTTAATGTAAGGCTTGACGGGGTTTCGCGTATCAATATTAATAAGGTGGTGGTGGTAATACCTCACCGATAATAGTTAATATCAATGATTCTAACTCACCATGATGGACTGGCATATAGCGTTATATGGTTACTGAGATCATCTTTGTATATTTATTTATTAAAGGAAGGAGATTAATCATCCCAGCGAGTCAGCTTGACTACCACAGGGCTGGCCCCGAAAAATTTCGGGAGAAAAAAAAAATTAAATATATATATATATTATATATATATATATATATATATATATATTAATTTATAATATAAAAAATAGAACAAAAATATCTGAATTTTATTTATAATACCTTATTTTTCATAAAAAACATTAAAATCCTAAAAACAGAGAAACTCAGAATATAAATCTCGTTAAAATTACTTCAGTTTTCTTGCCATTTTGATTTGATGATTCCCATGGAGAAATTATTCGTTTTATTTGTTTCAATTAATTACTTTCCGATTCATCATTCCAAATTTCCTGCCATTTTCTAACCATAAAACTTCTTAAGTATAGTTACATAATCCTTGCCAGGAAGTTTAATACCGAGGTGTGGTAGATGTATGGCCGATTCAGCAGCGGCATCTGCTTTCTCATTACCGACAACTCAACATGGGCCGGAATACAGCATATTTCAATATTTACTCCGCGAGAATATAGTTGGTTGAGAAGCTCTTTAATTTGTAATATCAGTTGATTTCTGTGTGTAACCTTTGAGGGCTTCTATGACACTTCTTGAAACGGAAAAAATAACAAATTTGAGATTCACCTTATCCTGTCAATTGTCAATAAAATCGTTGATGAGTTCAGAAGTAAATACTGATGCTTCACTAGTAATGAGAGCCCAACTTGTTTTGTCTGAGGATACTGCAAAACAGCCAATCTCCATTGAAGACTTAGAGCCATCAGTATATATATATAGCATAGCGAGGTCCATTCCTCTGAATATGGTCCAAGGTATGCTGTTTATGGTGACTCGGAGTATAGTTATATCTTTTTGATAAATAAAAAAGATGAGAGCATATCCTGGTTTTCTTTATGATCCAAGGAGGAGGAAAAAAGATGGCGAATAAGGATTAATTCAGACTAAGGCCTCGAGTATATATTGGATCTAAAGACTTTAAGGTAGCTTTAGATCCTGATCCATATATTGGGCTACCATAATCTATTCTAGATAAGACTAATGCTTCATAGATCATCAGTAGAGTTGATCTCTTTGCTCCCCATATTGTATGAGGTTGAGAGCATTATTAAATTTAGATTTGATGTATGATATGTGCGCTTTCCAACTGAGGTGGGTATCGAATATTAGTTCCAAAAATTTTACCTTATCCTGGAATTGGATTTGAGCCTCGCCCATTGTGAGATTTATATCCTGGTTTTGCTTCCATCTGCTATTCTTGTAGAACATTATTGCTTGACTTTTTTCAGCTGAAAGTCTGAAACCAACAGAAGCAGTCCAAACTTGTATTTTACGAGTAGCGTTATTCAGAATTCCTTATAAGTGAAGAAGATTATTTGACGAGTAGTATATTGCAAAGTCGTCCACATACAGACTACTTTTCACTCCCTGTGACATTTGAGCAACTATGCCATTACCTCCTAATGCAAAAATAGTTCCACTTAAAGTACTACCCTGGGGTACACCACAATCAAGGTTGAAAGATTCTGAATATATATTGTCTATGCGAGTTTGGAATGTTCTTCCACTAATAAAATTTCTAATAAAAATAGGAAATTGTCCTCGAAAACTGTTGTGATGTAAGGATTTTAGTATTGAATGCCTCCAAATAGTATCTTATACCTTCTGGACGTCAAAAAACATGGTTACAGTGATTTCCTTTCGTTCAAAACCTCTACGGATATAATTTTCCAAGTGTGAAAGAGTCCAAAGTGGATCATTCTGCCTGAGAGCCAAATTTTGAAGCTGATGAAATGTTGTCAATACGTAAACGCCAGTTCAATATATAATTTACCATTTTTTCCAGTAATTTCCATGCCTTTGGAAATAGATGTTGTGTCCAAAGATGATTATAAAAATCTAATAGCTAGGCCTTAGCCAAAGTAGTAAATCTTTTATTGTAGAAGATATCTTCCACTGTATCAAAATTCAATGGAATTGCTTCATCTTTTCTTTTAATGGATCGAAAGTGGGCATCCAAATTACTTATGCTGCTTATGTTTTCAATACTGCGTCCAATAACATTTGAGATTGCCTGTGTATCATGAATTAGCGAGCCATTATGCATCAATGCATGTCTGGCAGGTCTGCTATGCGAGCCATTAATTTTTCTAAATTTCTGCCACACTATTTGCATTGAAGAAGTTTCTGATATACTGGATACATATTTTTGCCACGAATTTATCTTCCATTTAATTGCTTCGTTTCTGAATTTAGCAGATATCTTATTAAAATATGGTTTCATAATACTGATTTCTATGGCTATATCAACGAGTTTGTTTATGGTATTTCCCAGCATTAGGGGACCAGTACTCAAATTAAAAAAAAAAAATTAAGGTTTCTAATTTTCTTCTAATTGCATGCGTTTCATTCATTAATTGGGTTAAAGTCTCTGACCACCAAGGAACCGAATGTCTCATTGGTCGGGCATTCGTCAGAGGCCTAGATTTGTCAGCTGCTTTTGTGATGAAGTTTTCGAAGAAATCATTTGTTTCATCCTGGTCTTGTGAATAATTGAAGGGAGGCATTTGACCCGTATAAAACTTAAACTTATCCCAGTCAGCTTTATTTGTACTATAACGTTGAATACGAGTAGTTGGTGTATGTCCAAACATGGCTATCAAAATAGGGAAATGGTCACTGCATATAGGTCATCTAGGACGTTTCATTCAAGCCTATCAATAATATTGTTGGAACAGTTACATTTGTTGATGAATATGTTCCATGATTTTTTGAATAGCAAGTGCTCATATCTCCCTCGTTAAATATACAGAGGTTATGATCATTTATTATTTGTTCAATCTTGGAACCATTTGTATCAACACTAACTCAGTTCGTGTCCCAAAGGGGATTGCGGGCGTTGAGGTCTCCAGTTAATATGAAATCCTCTTGCTTATCTGGCAAATCTTTGGGTAAATTTTACAGATCATAGTTGCAAGAAGGTTGATTATACATATTGTAAATATTAAAGGTGTTATCATTCAGATGTAATTTAACTCCAGATAACTGAAACTCTGAAGTTTAATTATCATGGCATCGTCAGTTATTTTGTTATGAGTATATATCGCATTTCCTAATGAATCAGAGTTAGGTTTCTGTTTAACTGCGTTAGCATTATTTTGATTAGGTTTCGATTCTTTAAATATTACTTCTTGATGTTTACTTTAATTGTGATTTGCTTTATTATCATTTGGATAATGGTTAGGTTTTTCTATAAATTTTTCAAGATGAACAGTGTGTTTTCTAGTTTACCATATTGGTTTTCATTCTATTTTTTTTTTTTTTTACAAAGTTATCGATTACATTATTAATTTTGTCTATATTCATGTTCTTAATATCATTAATTTCAGATAAGAAGCAATCATTGCACTCGCAAGAGATTTTGTGGGCAGTTTATTCTCGGTTGTTTTGTGAGAAATCATTGATTTCCCATTCATGCCTATAAGGTTGGAGATAGATTATTTCTTCGTTTAGGGGTGCATTGGTAATTGGATTTTCTTCAATTACTTGCGTATCAAAAGGATTCTTATGGGCCTCGACCTTTACCACATGTTTAATGGCTTCACTAATTCTTATATTGACTTCAGATTCAGTGACTTGGAGCTGAGGTAATGTATCTGTTTCTTCAACAAGTCGATTTGGTACTTCAACCAACAAATCTTCCTTCAAAAATAATAACATTAGACGAAACCTCTTTAGGTTCACCCAAACATTCTCTTTATTAGATTTTTTTTTATTTTATTTTGGAAGGGTTGCATTTTCAAGGACCCGTTTCTATTCTTCGGAGAGATGTACTAGATCTTCTATATCTTCGGAGAGATCTTCTAGATCTTCTATATCTTCGGAGAGATCTTCTATATCTTTGGAAGTCTCCTTCGTGGTGAGTATCCCAAATCTGTTTTGTGTTGGCGTAAGAGTTTCTTGTTTATTTTTATCGTGTTGAGTCTCATGCTTTTTGCATTTTCATTTATTCTATTGGTATACTTATGCTTAAATGAATAATGAGGCGTAGCTGTATTAGTACAAGAATAACATGGTCCATGGTGACTCGATGAAGAAGATTGGAGAGGCTATGATTCTCCAAATTAGGGTCTTGTGGAAGAAAAGCACCGTTTTTTTTGAACCATCAGGCTCCGAATCACGTGGACTGGATAAAAATACTTGAATAAGTTGTTTCTCTGGTATTATTATTTCCCAAGAGTTTTTTCCTGGCGGCTCCAAAGGTAATATGCTCATTATTAGCTGTATCAACTAGAGCCTGTTCCACTGTATATATTGGTGACATTGTCTAGAGTTCGGAGAATGAACTCCCTCACAATGGAAAATAAAATTTCTCTTATGCATTCAGAAGAGAGATCATGGAACTGAGCAGTTCAAACATCTTTTCTCATTTGTGCATCTGACAATGACATGGCCAAAATCATAGCACCTATAACACAGCAGGGGGCTTGGGTGAGATTTTTTGACATGGATGTTTAAGTTTTTTAATTTTAATATAGTCAGGATGATATGGTGTGGAAAACACCAATAAGATGGCATTGGTATTTCCTTTTAGTTTTTTAACAGTAGGACGGCACCTCTTCAGTATGGCCTCTTCTGAAAACTCACAGAGATCATCACAATAAATAATTCCCTTTGCATGGTTGATGGGTGTGGTGGGGGAAAGACTCAAAATATTATCCGAAGAAGAGGATGTAAAATTATTTAATAATACTATTTAAGTCTCATTGCCAGCTTTTATTACTATATTCGCCATAGCGTTTTAATTTCCTTGTGGGTTGGTATCAATTTTTTATTCTAGGTGGAGTGATCCTTTATTAGTGGAGTGATCCTGGTTATTGCCTGGGTCGTCAACAGGGTTTTCCTTACTCATGTTGGCAGAGGTCGTCAACAGTGTCTGGGGTTCGCCATAGGATCCAGGGGTAGAGGAAACATCATCAATATTAGTTTTTTTTTTTTTTGGGGGGGGGGGGGGGGCGGGGGGGCGGGGGGCGGTTTGAAGAATATTTTAGAGGAAGAAAATTTTCAGACTGCCTGTCACCTTAAAAGAAACCTCATTAGCCTTCCATGAAATTAATTTCACTACCAATGACACCAGTGAGAGCTGACTCCCGAATGTCCACTCCATACCCTACCCCGAAGAAGAGATGGTAATATCACCATGATTAGAGTGGCTCAAGTGTAAGTCAGCCTGCTTTATAGGACTGAGAGCATTTCATGAATACAATCATCCCCACTTTAATCATGCGAGGGCCAATTTTGGTACTGAGATAGTTCTGCATGCCAACAAAAAGATACTGACATTCTTATGGTCCAAACACTCCCACAATTGGTTTCGAAAAATAATTCCAATCCCAGCAATAGTATTCCTTCCGAAAGGAAATCATGACAGTTAAAGGAGGATAGAGGTTGGATAGCAAGGTGGGAGAGAGTTGGTACAATTTGAAGGAGGTTGAAGTGATAATAAGAAAAAGAAAAAAAAAAGTATGAGAGAAATTTGGTGTCGAACTGAGGAAAATCGTCTTCGTATATCTGTTTATGACTGTTACTATCGTTTGCGTTTAAGAATCCTTGTTTTCATACGAGGTAATGCGCCACACACAGCCATAGCTGCCATACACGATCTGTATAACGCCTCGTGGTGTTGTACAATCGTGTGTTTTTAGCCTTTGTGGAGGTTTATTCAGTAATTACAATTATCTACACTTACTTTACGTCGGTGGAGGCCAAAGCAAGGCATGTTTGGCAACGCATCGGCACAAGATATGATGCTAGCAACATTCAAGAGAACCAGGAGCGGCAGGGTTGGAGGTTAATTACTGGGCTGGATGTCGAGTCACGGCCCAAGGGGAACTAGTAATTGGGGTGAACAACAAGTTGAATGCCAGGGAATATGTATTACTTCTACAAGATGTGATGCTGCCAACAGTAAGAGCCAGGACAAACCCTGACAACGAACCCATCATCTTTGTCCAGAACAATAGCCCCATACACACAGCCCACATTGTGACCGAGTGGTGCAGGAGGCACCCTGAAATTCAGGTAATGGACTGGCCTGCCAAAGGCTGTGATATCAACCCCATAGAAAATCTATGGGGGATAATGAAACAAGAAATAGAAATAAGGATGGGCCAGACGGGACATAGCGATGCTATTGACCGATCAGTGGAGAGAGGTATGGGAATCCGTGCGACGCAGACCAAACATTTGCGAACGCCTCTTAGCCTCCATGCCCAACCTGCCTGAACGAGGTAATAGACGCCCGCGGTGGTTGGACCCGCTATTAACGAGGTCATTAATTTGTTATGCAGATATACGTATTCATACTCGTAAGGCGTATGAAGTTGCACATTAAGTATAGTTTATTTTATTTTTACATGCAATAAAATATTTATGTAACGAATTCAATTGAATTGTTACCCGTTACCCATGTTTTTTAATTATTTTTTGTTTTTCATGCAATATAATAGCATCCAAATCCTGTACAGATAGTATACCCAGTAATGTGTTCTTAGCATGGAATGATAAAATATTATCCTTGTAAAATTGATCCTTTGATGAATCATACAACCCACGGTAACAAACCTGGTGTGTAACATCTGTGTGACCTACTTCGTAAATTATTGGTAATACAGTTAATTATATGGCAAAAACAGATGCAGCCAAGCCCAAGTTGGTAAAGTAGCCATTTATGGTTTTGTGATCCTTGGTCACATCCAAATAACATATCAAACGTTTACCATAATTCAAATGGTGGATCCAGGTGATATAAGACGGAGGGCAGAAGGACAGATGAGAGAGAGAGAGAGAGAGAGAGAGAGAGAGAGAGAGAGAGAGAATACAGCTGCTTATAGGATTATGAAATGGAGGATAATACCGTCTGAATAATAGTAATATGAATGGTCAGTTCCAACAATATTAAGGCTTTTTATATAGACAATATGATAACGATCGAAACAATACGATGTGATAAGATTTCATAATAATTTTCCAAAATACATACGATAACATATTTATTAAAGCAGATGGTCTCAAATATATCGATCAGATTAATAACTAAACAGGAAATAAAATGTTTCTCTCTCTCTCTCTCTCTCTCTCTCTCTCTCTCTCTCTCTCTCTCTCCATAAACTGTATGCAATTCTTTCGTTACCGTTCCTGTACTCTTATTATATCTCACCCCTCCCCCCACCTTCTCTCTCTCTTTCTTTCTCTTTCTTTCTTTGTCTATATATATATTTCATTCATTATTGCATTTCTTTGCCTGATTACCGTAATTTCGCTCCTCCTCCCATTCGAACTACTCTAACTATGCATCGGTTGTTTGAACGTGGGCCACTTTTCAGGGCAAGAAGGGCATGATCACTCCGAGCCAGGCCTGGCGGGGCGACACTGCTTTTGGAACTGGCTGTACATACATACATACATACATACTTGTTCTGGGACTTAACGTACCCGTTGGAATCGACCATTAGAGAAAGCCTTAAACCAATTAATTCCTGTACAGTCGGCTATAAACGAACATCTGGGAATCGTGCGTTGCGTAACTACAGATGGACAAGGCTTGAGAGAGAGAGAGAGAGAAGCATAAGGGAGCGCTTTACAGTTAGAAAATTATTATGAGTGTTGCAATTTTTCAAAATTTATTTGTCCGTTCCGGAAACAATAATAACATAAAAAAGAGAACGAAGATATAATTGACTTTTGCTCTATGTAATACTATTTATCTTCATTACGAGTTCAGATATAGACAGAAAACTGGAGTGACAGAACGAACTTTGTTTTATCACTTTTTTTTTTCTGTTCAGCTATTGACCCCAAAACGTGAATAGTTTTACGAATCATTGAACCTTTTTTTCGAAGTTTATGAAATACAGTTAGACACGATCATGAGTGTTTTTGGGAATCTCTCTCTCTCTCTCTCTCTCTCTCTCTCTCTCTCAGGCATTCCCATCATGCTGACATATTATCTGTGACGGAATATGTAAATGAAACGGGTTAGTGTCCAGCATTCCTCTTGTGGTGGTGGGATTATTCAAGTCCCGAGAATGAGATGGAATTATTCCACTCTATGGAATGGGATGGAATTATTCCACTTTCTGGAATGGGAATCCAAGAAAGCACAGATCTGGAGGCAGTCGTCAGCCTCAGCTAAATTGTCTCTGCTTGTTTCAAATCAGACGACAATTGGGCTCCATCTTCTTCTTCTTCTTCTTCTTCTTCTTTTTCTTCTTCTTCGCTTAGAGAATGTTTATGCTGGGATGAGACTGCTCTCTCTCTCTCTCTCTCTCTCTCTCTCTCTCTCTCTCTCTCCGGCCCGATACTTTCCATTTGGAGAGACTTTATCGGAAGAAAGTTGGTCATCATTGAAAGTCCCAACCCTTTGGAGAAAGCGACCAAACTTTCTATAAAGAAAGTTTTCGGTTCCTAAGAAGTTGGTTTTCTCCTTCGGTTCAGAGATGTCGAGGAACCACATGATATAGAAGCCTGATACAGGAAGACCTTTCAAAGGGTTGGTTTGTAGGGAAGTAGGAATAGGAACTGTTTCTTTTTTCTGATGATTTTTTTAGAATGTCTATCTTATTCTTATGAGTAATAAACAGTTCGATTATATGTACATAATTTTCTGTATGCATACACTTGCAGACATATTTATATTATATATATATATATATATATATATATATATATATATATATTCTATATATTCTATATATATATATATCTATATATAATAATCTATATATATATATATGATATATATATAGATATATCTATATATATATATCTATATATATATTATATATATATATATGTATATCTATATATATATATCTAATATATATATAGATATATCTATATATAGATATATATATATATAGATCTATATATATATATATATATATCTATAGATATATAATATATAGATAGGATATATATATAGATATATCTATTATAGATATATATTATCTATATATAGATATATATCTATATATATATCTATATATATATATATATATATATATATACTACTTATATATATATATAGATATATATATAAGATAATCCCAAAATATATATATATATATATATACATAGCATCACGTTTTATATACTTCGTGATCAAGTTAATCATATATATATATATATATATATATCTATATATATATATATATATATATATATATATATATATACACGCATTTATATATACATATCTACATAACCTAACCCAATAAAAAACACCAGACTCTAATATAAGCAGGCACACATCTCATTTCCACAAAGCAATATTAACAATAAACAGGGGACAAGCGCATTGCTACGATCCATTACTGACGAGTGTTATTAAGGCAGTTCCTGAAGGGAGACCTCGTCTCTCGTGATGTAATTACTGTAATGACATTCATCATTTTTTATGTATAATCTATTTCAGTTTAGTCATGAGTGTAATGATTTTTCATGCATTGTCAGTTTCAATTGAAATGAGATTGTTTTTTATACATTTTTCTTTATAATGAACATGAATAACTCCTGCTTTTTACACATTTTTTATAAGGAAATTGAATAACTCTTGTTATTCAATGCAACGACTTTCTGTCTCCTTATCTTTTTTTTTTTTTTTCTTTTTTTTTTTTACTGAAAATATTTAACCGCAAATTAAAGAAAGAGTTTCACCTTTGACCCGAAGAGGACAAAACATTGTTGGAACTGCAAATCGATTCTTTGGTGTCGATCATCAGTCGTCCTGCTGCGCTTTTTGAATGTTTCTCTACTTTGGAAATTGCTTTCTCTTCCACACGAAGATTCCCTTTCCCTTGATCCTGTCACTCACTCGTGACCTCAGCTGATTCGCTCCTGTGTCTGTCTTCCCCCATATTTCTGTCCCCTAAAGGTTAACCTTGATTATACCTCCACGGACGATATCTATTGCTGGTATATAACCTGGTAAAGTTTATCAATATAAATATCTCCGTCACGTTCACATATGTCTGCTTATCATTCACTCTCATATTTCTGTTCTGGGAAAATATTTCTCTCTCTCTCTCTCTCTCTCTCTCTCTCTCTCTCTCTCTCTCTCTCTCTTCTCTCTCTCTCTCTTTCTCTCCTAACAGATCTCGTTTTCTGATATTATTATTGTTATTATTATTTTATATTTATTATTATTTTATTTTCGTGTCCTGTCCCCGTGCCGGCCGATTGTTCCCATCTGTTCCATTGGAGTGATTGACTGAAGAGATTGTTGGTCACACGATGACACAAACAATCGCATGACGATCGTGTGACGTAATATGTTTACATCAACTGTTCATTTTTGAAGTCTCGTTAGTGGTGAATGAACAAATGGTCGGCGTATTTTCTTGGTTTGTCATCAATATAAGCCTTCGTTTATACTCCATACACAAATTTGCACGCTAGTTGTATATATATACTTTGCCTAATTCCTATAATGTAATGACTTTGTAATGTATATAAATTTTAATCGTTATGTTTTTCTTTTTAATGAGTGAGATCTCTTCTTTCTGTATTTTCCTTTACCTTCTCATACTTAGTCTGTGGCCCCAGTGGTGGGATTGTTCCATATGAATAAGGTTCGTTTTCTGAAGAATAATAATAATAATAATAATAATAATAATAATAATAATAATAATAATAATAATAATAATAATAATAAATAATACGTAAAAAGGATGGCAGAATTAAGCGTTGATTTTTATATATTGTTTTTTATTTTTTTTTATATTTTCCTTACAATTCGCTTCTCAGGGTCAGCGATGTTTCTGAGTAACTGGCCAATATTCATATTGGGGAATTTTCAAAATTTATAAAGCTGAAGGAATCTTTTATTCTAGAACAAGATATCAGGTCCAGGTCAAGCAGGGGTCGTCGTCAGTGCCGGTATTATTCCGTATGCGTAGTTCAGTTCGGGCCGGGGTCGTCTTAGGTTTAAGGGCTGGTATTGGTGCTGGTATAAACCTAAGACGACCCCGGCCCGAACTGGGAATGTTAAGTGGGTTAACTTATAACATCTTTTGCATGAATTCAAAACCAATTCAATTAGTTTTCACTAGAGGCAAAACTCTCATAAGTGACTTATAAGTGAATGAAAACCTTTTAGATAGTATTTCGAAAATATGGACATTTAACCAAGAGATTAAGCTATTGTCTATATGCATATATTATTTTAGGTCATTTATGAATAAAATCTGATAGTTCCTGTAAAAATACTTATTTAGGTTGTAGGAACATGTTGACATTTGGCAGAATTTTTAAATAATGTGCGTTTGTTCATATATATTCAAGTTATTTACACACAAGGCCTAATGGTCAATGTTATTTGTGGAAATAAAAATCAATACTCGAAGTTAAGAATGCTTATTTTGGTTTAAGGGATATATTGACATAACTAAAATATAGCCAACGTTGATTTGTGCGCATATATTTCTAAGTCGTCTATACACAAAGTCTAAAGGTAGAAATATTTTCGGGTTTAATTTTTTAGTGTTAAAATGAATATTAGAGAAAAAGAGACATTTATACCAATACAAAACATTTAAGCTGATTTTTCTGTGATGACCTCTGCGCAAACTTTCCTTTTGAACGCGCGAGAATAACCAGATTCCGTTGCCGATTTAGACAGGAATTAAAAGCAGCTCCATAGTGCCCTCTTACTAGGGATGTCCACCCCTGACCTCACCCCTCCCCTCGAAAAAATGAAGGCTTAACCTTCCATCACTGCCCAAAACTACGACGGTCCTCATCATAGCCGTATATAATATTTCTGGTGACGAACAGACCTGTCGTAACAGCAAATCATTTGCTAATGTCTGTGATTTACAGAGAATTGACGGCATTGCCAAAACACGCGATCGATCCCTCGACTCGATAAGTAGTCGAGGAGGCGATGTTAAAAGTTGCACAGGCGACAGAAAGCGCGTGAGAGAGAGAGAGAGAGAGAGAGAGAGAGAGAGAGAGAGAGGGAGAGAGCGTTTGTGCATTGAGTGAGTGTAATTTGCATTAGCAATTTTCTGTTCGTGTTTGTGTGAGCTCTTCTCATTTCGCTCCTGGGCTGTGAAGAAGAAGAAGAAGAAGAAAATTGAAAGGCCTTTGTTTTGGTTTGGGTCTGCTGAAAGAATCGTTTTCTTTCTTTTTTACTTATTTAGTTTCTTATTTGATTACTAAGTTTATGTTTATTTATTTTTATTCATCAGTGTATTGAATTTATATATTGATAGATTTGTTCATCAATTTATTAAATTAGCTTATTTTTATTCATCCATTTATTAAATTTATTTACTTATTTATTTATCAATGTATCAAAATTATTTAATTATTTATTTATTTACATAATATTCATTCATCGACTTGTTATATTTATTTACTTATTTACTAAATTTATTCATATATTTATTTATTCATAAGTTTACTCATTTTATCAATTAATCTATTTATTTGTTACCAACGTATTTATCTTTTAATCTATATATTTATCTATATATTTATATATTTATACACCAGTTTATTATTTTTTTTTTCATTTATTTATTTATTTCTCAAATCGAGGCGAGAGTAACCCAACAAAGTGACCTCTCCTGACACGAAGGCTCCACTGTCAGGAAAAAAAAATTCTGTCTCAATTTTTCGTCTCCTGTTTGAAAAAAAAAAAATCTCACCTTATTTTCACCAAGAGCCCCAACTAAGAGATGAATCAATATATTGACTATTATAAACAGGCACAGGAAGCATATTAGAGGGAAATTTGTTCATTTTTGTTAAACTTATTCAAGAAAGTTCCCTCAACACAGTCTGGCAGATATTCTTATTTAACCCAAACCTACCTCTCTCTCTCTCTCTCTCAAATAAGGCTACACTTCTCCATTACTTGACTTCTTTGCAATATTCCAGTATTGCAGTCAGTTGGTGACACCGCATTTTCATGTGGGCAAGATGTTTCTTTGCCGTGCTCTCTCTCTCTCTCTCTCTCCAATTTCGTTAAAGGCTGGAATATGGCAGTATCGCGATATCAGGACGTGAAATATGTTGAATAAATTCAATGAACATTGCAGTGAAGTGTGGAGCTATTTCTAGATATGAAATTGCAGCGACGGTAGTTCAAGGTGTTGCAATATAAAGGAAAAAGTTAACAATAAACTTCATGTAATTATTATTATAAATTTAGCCTGTGCCCTAACATAATTGCAAAGTGAACACTGCAATTTCGTGTCTATACTTTAGAAAACTTTGGTCGGTCAGTTTTAATGCACGACTACCCTATAACAATTCACTTTGCATTCTAATCCTTTATCAATGTTTTCATTCTAATCCTTTATCTACGTTTTCATGTAGCTATTTATTAAATTACCTTTCTTTTTTCCCTAAAAACTTATCTCTTTTTTTCTGCATTATATGCATAAGCGTTGTGTGTGTGCATTTATTGCTTACTTCCGTGTATCTCTACAAAGACATCATCATCCCAAAAGATAAGGAGAGTCGGAGCCTCGTGGTAAACACGACCCGGTTTGTGGAGACCATTAGTATCCCGGATCAAATGAATGAGCCTCCAGAAGCGCCTTCCTCCTCTCTTATTCAGAAGATGCTAAGTGTTCCTGAAAATAAATACTACTTTACTAGACGCTAATGGTTGGGAATATGAGAGAGGATTTCTTGATAAATTAATTCAAATTTTGTTAAACTGTTGTTTACTTGCTTTCATTTTTCTAATGTGAAGGTACTACGTTTCTACAACTTTATTTGTAAAGTAGACAGGTATTCCGAATTTATGTATTATGTCTATAGCAAACTCCTCTTAAAATAGATAAAAGTTATTGGCAAACTACTTGCAGAAATTTATCATTACATTTAAAAAAAACTGAAACGACGAGTTATATACAAGTCTTATGCATTCACCGGAGTAGATAGATATTTAAATCTCTGTATTTTACCGATACGAAATTTCTCTTACGTTGATTCAAATGTATTAGCAAATTGCTCGGATAACTTTATTTATGAATACATTACAAAAATTGAAACGCCCAGTTATATAACAGTCATAGGAGGCACCAATGCCGATAGGAATAACTTTTTTGAAGATTGAAGATATGTTTTTTAAGAAAATCTACCCAAAATCCATCAATAATCCACAAAATCTCATTAAATCCACATGAAGAATCCTGGATTTACATCCGAACCCTATTTAATCTCAAAATCTAACCATTGTAATTATAAACAACTCAAAAGAAATATCGTTGGCACTCATTATCAGTAGAACACTATACATCCGGTGCCAATTCACCTGTCAACAGATTTCCGTCCAAATTCGAAAGTAAATTGAAAAGCAACTGACACAGAGATGGACAGACAAACCAAGGTTAATTGTCGAATACAGATTACCTGTCATCTTCACTGGTTTTCATAAAAGCCGAAGAATATTGAATGAATTTCGCCATCCTCTCGTGAGGGTCGAAAAGTAATGAAAATTATCAACTATAACAGATTTTCCTTAATGGGAAACTAACGATTTCTGGATGAGATTTGAGCATCGGGGGTCGGTCTTTGTCTCAGTAGACTTATTGTTGCCAATAAATTCTGTTTAAACTTTAATTTCGGTTCTCGTTTTGTCCAAGACGAAGAAAGACGTTCAGTCGTGTTCTATACTTAAGCATTTCTCTCTCTCTCTCTCTCTGCACATGTACTGTTTATTTCTACAACGACCTCACAAAAACTAAAGGCGGTGTACTACCATTTCGTTCTGGGAGAACAGGAATAATAATTTAAAGTAGAGTAAACACTAATATCATCTACCCGTTAATATTTTGTTTTCATGTTTAGGCTCTAAAGAAAGATATAACCATCTACTTAAAGAAGGGTAGTACAGTTGTGATATATATTTTCGAATAACTTAGTTATTCTAATAATGCATTTATTACCGCCATTTTACAAACATAGGAGTTGATTTTTTAGTTACATTATTTATAGTAGGAAATTTAATATAATACTTTTGTCAGGAACTTCAGTGATTTTACAAGCTGGATGTCAGACTCATTTGCATGGTAGATGTCTACTGATTTATCACGCAAGAATAATTAGCCCAGACGTAATTAGGCTTGATTCCTATGTCTAGACAAGCGTTGGAAATGAAACTACTGCCTAAACTCACTCTCTCTCTCTCTCTCTCTCTCTCTCTCTCTCTCTCTCTCTCTCTCTCTCTCTCTGCATTCATGGCGCCCACGAAAGACAGACGCTTTTCCAAACCAAACAAGACCACTCAAATCGATTAGAAATTTGACGCGACGCAGATACTGATGAGAGAATTACAAAGCTTCTCCACCAATTCCTGGAACAGGCGCGCCCATCTTTCGATTTTAGCCCTGTCATTGCCTGTGTTACAGCTGTCTTAACCTGTTTTAGCTGGTCCGCTTGTATAGCGGGTAGTGTCGTGAGATGCTACTCAGATGTGGGGGGGTTCGTGTCTTCCCCCAGGGCGATGAAAAATCACTGGCTCTGTAAAATGATCAGTTACTGCTGCAGTGTTGGGGGATCTTTAGCGGTGGGAGGTTGAAACCAACATTCTTTGGAAGCTTCAGTTTCAAGTCAGTGGCCCCTTTGGTGGGCTTCTTGTTCCATGTGAATAAGTTTCATCTACTGGAATCATGATACATAATAATAATAACAATAATAACGGCTGTCATATCCTGTTTTAACGCTGTCATATACATTTTACTACTTTTAATTCATCTTTCACCGTTTTCATATCCTGTTTTCCTGTTGTCATATCTTGTTTACACAGAGCTCGTGTCTGAATACAAACGCATAATCTAATAAGCGTCTCTTCTATCAGTAAATAGGGGCGAGAGAGAACAAACAGAATAAATATTATGGGTTTAATGAAGGAAAGAGAAAAGTAGAGAGGAGGAGGAGATCCCACATTCAGTTTCTCATTTCTCTTTTGCAACTCAAAATGTTATTTGATTCCTGTCACCACTATTTCATTTCTAAATGGCTCAGGAATTTTATACTTTTATTTTTATATATATTTGATCTTCTCCCTTCTGCGAATTCTTGACAGTAACTTAAAATTACTTTTTTATTCCTTAAAATATATTATAGAAATTTTAGTCTAGTCTACTATATATAATGAGAATTTTTTATTTTATATTTTTTCATCTTTTATTTTAAATGGTATAGTAGTTATCAAGTTAAATTTACTTTTTATTATAACCTTTTGTAGTGTGTTTGCTTTTCAAAGTAACTTCTTTAGCTTTTAGTGTTATCGTCACCTTGAAGAGAGAGAGAGAGGTATATATTTCCTTGTGCAGTCAGGATTCAAATAGCTTTCCCTTCCCACATAAATTACGCTTTTTATGTCTTTTGGAGAAGTGTTCCTCGTTTATTACATGCAAGAGAGAGAGAGAGAGAGAGAGCCTAGAGAGAGAAGGGCGACGGAGAGGATGAGAGAGCAGAGAAGAGAGAGAGAGAGAAGTGATAACGAGTTCCCTGGCAATATGCTTCAAACTTCGATGATTTTGAGTAGGTGGTCACAAAAGAAATATTTTCAACTTTTCCTTCTTCTTCTGGACAGGATACTTAAAGGTCTGACAATATGGAACTTCTTGCTGTGACATCGGCCTTGATAGTGACAACGACACTTTCATGGTTTGACAACGTGGAATTTCGTGGTCTGACGCCATGAAACTCCTTGGTAGGACAACATTGCATGTAAAGTGTGACAACATGTAACATCTTAGTGTGACAACTTCGTCGTTGATAGTGTGACAACATGACATTTCGTCGTGGTGTGCCATCATCGGCCTTGATAGTATGACAACATAACACTTCGTAGTGTGACAACACCAGCCTTCAAATGTGCCAACATGAGGTATGACAACATAAAACCCTCTGGCGTAACAAGATCGGCTTCGATTGTGTGGCAAATTGACAAATCGTGGGCTGACAACATGAAGCCTCTTGGTGAGACAACATCAGCCTTGATAGTGTGACAACAGGGCACTTCGTGGTCTGACAACATGAGATTTCACTGCGTGACAACATCGCGTTCATAGTATGACGACATGATACTTTATGGTGTGACAATATGGGCCTTGATAGATGGAGCGACAACATGACACTTCTGGGTTCCATTGACGTCAAGATTCCATTTCATGAACTGGAAGCCTTCAACTCTCTCTCTCTCTCGTGAGAATTGAGTCAGGAGTGTGTCGGAGGTCATGGAGTGTCACCTCGAGGCTTCTGCTGAGATGTTGAGGCAATTTTGTGTCAAGTGAATCGAGTGGATTCCATTTCAAACAGATTTCCTCGTCCGTTTTATCATGAAACTGACACCTGAATATCAGAGAGAGAGAGAGAGAGAGAGAGAGAGAGAGAGAGAGAGAGAGAGAGAGAGATTTGTTGGTCATGAGAATCAAGGTTAATGTGATCTTATGAAAGGCAAATGGAGGAGATCTGAGTCTCACTTTTATTTAGTATTTAATGTGGGTTATAAATGTACTTGTGATTGCCACGACCTTATATCTGAGTTCTTAGACCTTTTTTGTAGTTGTGTGTAATTACACAATTTTAAATTGTATTTTATTTACTTTTTTTCAAATCACCTTTGGTCCATTTTCCAGTAACTCCTTTTCTGGTATTTGCTTAATAATAATAATAATAATAATAATAATAATAATAATATGTATTATTAAAAATAATGGCAGAATTCACAGAATTGATTTTGTACAATATTCTTTCAATTCTCCTTATGATTTTCCTTTCTGGCACGCTGGTATTATAAAGCAGCTGTCCAATGTTCATCGTGCTGTAGGTCGTCAACGGAAATTTCGGGCGGGCTGGTGTTATCAAAAGCAAAACTGGTTATCAGGGACAAGGTCTGGGGTCGTCAACAGGTATACAGGTGGGTTTCGTAGGTCGGGAACAGGCCGTAGTCGTCAGGGGTCTATCCGGTATTTCTTGTTATTTCTTCTTTTCTGGTGTTCAAGGCGTCTACATGTTTCGGCCACCTCGTTTGGCCATCTTCGGGACGGTATCGCTGAGTGCAATGGTCTGTGTCAGATGTATTCACGCTATTTATTGCATTCGGTTGGCTTGAAGAAACAGGTACCTCACTTTTCATTGGGCAATACCTGTGACGTCACGAGCGATGTCATCAGGGGGCCCGTTGCTGGTTGGCTGTCCTCTTCGTGGGCGGAGCCTCATCCTTACTGGTGATGGTGAGGTCCCCTCGAAGGGCGTGCTACCAGGTCGTCCTCAGGGCGAGAGCTTGAGCTGCGATCACCCTCAGGGTTACTAGGGACGTCCTCAGGATGAGAGCTAATGCTTCTATCATCCTCAGGATCCCTCTGGTGCTATGGTCGTTGTGGGGCGGTGTCTGCTGCTCTCCTGACGGCGGTGGGGAGGAGGAAGGTCTCCTGTGTGATGTTCAAACTGGGCTTCTCCCTCCCGATGTGCAGCGCTTCTAAGATTCGCAAACGACGTAGATCGGGTGCCTGGTCGATAACCTCGAAGTTACCGACGATGTCGCTGCGTCGGATTCTTTTATTATGGGCAGTCCTTGCATGATTAAATACCGCTCCTTCCTGCGCGTGACAGGAGATCCTTTTGGAGAGGCGCATTTGACGTCATCCCGATGTAAGTTCCGAGGCAATCTCGGATTGGGCACGTGTACCTGTAAATGACGTTCGTCCTCTTCAAGGGATCCTGCAACGGTGCGGGGTTATTTTTCATAATAAGACTGCATGTTTTTTTACTTGTATAAAATATGATCAAGTGATCTGCTTGTTGTTGTCGGTCGGGGAAACGTGATTCCTGATTATTTCCCGTAGGGCTCGCTCGTCTTCTTTATACCGCCGATGGAAGGTGCCCTTGTAGAAAAAATTAATTTTCTGCTGGGGGTCTGGGCGGGGTTCCTGTAGGTACCATTCTTCCATGCTCTTCCTAAGACGTTCTGGATGCTTCGGTTGGTGTGTCCATTGTTTACTAGGACCTGGGCTGCACGTTCCATCTCCTTATGGGTGTCTGCCCATGTTGAACAATGGGAAAGAGCTCTCCTGACGTAGGCGCTGATGGTGGTGTCCTTATAGCGTTCAGGGCATTCACTCTCGCCGTTCAGACACATTCCCAGGTTCGTGGGCTTCGCACCCTCCTTCTGTTCAACCAGGACGTCCAGGAAGGGAAGACGGCCATCACGGCTATATTCGATGGTAAATCGTAAACGGCTGTGGGTATGGAAGGCTTGACGTATTTCCTCGATCTCCTCCCTCGTTCCTGCTTGGATGAAAGTGTCATCTATATATCTTACGTATATAGATGGCTTCCTAATGCTCCTAAAGACACGCTCCTCCACTATGCCCATATAAAAGTTCGCAAACAAGACCCGAGGGGGGATCCCATCGCTACACCATCGATTTGTAAGTACATATGGCCATGGTGGTTAATGAAGGGAGCCTTCTTGGTGCATATTTCCAGCAGAGAGCGAAGGGCGTGCTCGGGGATATTCAGTGGGTCGGTGGATGGGTCTCTGTAGACACGTTCAAGGATCATTTCGATGATTTCATCTACAGGAACGTTAGTAAACAGCGACTCTACATCCATCGATGCAATACTGCCTCCAGGGGGCGCGGATCTTAAGGCTTGCAGAAACTCCGCCGACGACTTCCAACTATGTGTGCTGGGATGTACTGGGTGAGAATAGTATTTAGTTGTTTAGCAAGGTGGTATGTGGGTGCTGGTATTTGGCTAATGATAGGTCTTAAAGGGTTTCCATGTTTGTGAGTTTTTACATTACCGTAGATGTACCCGAGGTTGTAATGTAAAAACTCACAAACATGTTTGTGAGTTGTAAAACTTGTTTGAAAGAAGGTCTGTTTCCAGCATACAACACAACAACAACAACAACAACAATAATAATAATAATAATAATAATAATAATAATAATAATAATAATAACAAACACCATCCCCCACCAACAGAAAGGCTGCAGAAGGAAGTGTAGGGGCACAAAAGACCAGCTCCTGATAGACAAAATGGTAATGAAGAACAGTAGGAGAAGGAAAACCAACCTAAGCATGGCATGGATAGACTATAAGAAAGCCTTCGACATGATACCACACACATGGCTAATAGAATGCCTGAAAATATATGGGGCAGAGGAAAATACCATCAGATTCCTCAAAAATACAATGCGCAAACTGGAATACAATACTTACAAGCTCTGGAATAAGACTAGCGAAAAAAGGTTAATATCAGGAGAGGGATATTCCAGGGCGACTCACTGTCCCCACTACTCTTCGTAGTAGCCATGATTCCCATGACAAAAGTACTACAGAAGATGGATGCTGGGTACCAACTCAAGAAAAGAGGCAACAGAATCAACCATCTGATGTTCATGGACGACATCAAGCTGTATGGTAAGAGCATCAAGGAAATAGATAACCTAATCCAGACTGTAAGGATTGTATCTGGGGACATCAGGATGGAGTTTGGAATAGAAAAATGCGCCTTAGTCAACATACAAAAAGGCAAAGTAACGAGAACTGAAGGGATAAAGCTACCAGATGGGAGCAACATCAAACACATAGATGAGACAGGATACAAATAGCTGGGAATAATGGAAGGAGGAGATATAAAACACCAAGAGATGAAGGACACGATCAGGAAAGAATATATGCAGGACCTCAAGGCGATACTCAAGTCAAACTCAATGCCGGAAATATGATAAAAGCCATAAACCACATGGGCAGTGCCAGTAATCAGTACAGCGCAGGAATAGTGGAATGGACGAAGGCAGAACTCCGCAGCATAGATCAGAAAACCAGGAAACATATGACAATACACAAAGCACTACACCCAAGAGCAAATACGGACAGACTATACATAACACGAAAGGAAGGAGGGAGAGGACTACTAAGTATAGAGGACTGCGTCAACATCGAAAACAGAGCACTGGGGCAATATCTGAAAACCAATGAAGACGAGTGGCTAAAGAGTGCATGGGAAGAAGGACTAATAAAAGTAGACGAAGACCCAGAAAATATACAGAGACAGGAGAAAGACAGACAGAACAGAGGACTGGCACAACAAACCAATGCACGGACAATACATGAGACAGACTAAAGAAGTAGCCAGCGATGACACATGGCAATGGCTACAGAGGGGAGAGCTAAAGAAGGAAACTGAAGGAATGATAACAGCGGCACAAGATCAAGCCCTAAGAACCAGATATGTTCAAAGAACGATAGACGGAAATAACATCTCTCCCATATGTAGGAAGTGCAATACGAAAAATGAAACCATAAACCACATAGCAAGTAAATGCCCGGCACTTGCACAGAACCAGTACAAAAAGAGGCATGATTCAGTGGCAAAAGCCCTCCATTGGAGCCTGTGCAAGAAACATCAGCTACCTTGCAGTAATAAGTGGTACGAGCACCAACCTGAAGGAGTGATAGAAAACGATCAGGCAAAGATCCTCTGGGACTATGGTATCAGAACGGATAGGGTGATACGTGCAAACAGACTAGACGTGACATTGATTGACAAAGTCAAGAAGAAAGTATCACTCATTGATGTCGCAATACCATGGGACACCAGAGTTGAAGAGAAAAAGAGGGAAAAAAATGGATAAGTATCAAGATCTGAAAATAGAAATAAGAAGGATATGGGATATGCCAGTGGAAATCGTACCCATAATCATAGGAGCACTAGGCACGATCCCAAGATCCCTGAAAAGGAATCTAGAAAAACTAGAGCTGAAAAAAAAATAATAATAATAATAAAAACGATTAGACCGGTAATCGATCTAACCCATTATCCTGTCCAGTCCCTTTGAATTTGAGGGTTCAGAGGACAAGAGGAGGTGAGTATTTAATCCCGTGGACTGTTCAGGAGAGGGTGACGAAAGTCAATAATTCATCTCTCTCTCAAATGGAGAACTTGATTATGAATAGTGAGGAAATCCATTTGGAGATTTACTTTTTCCGAGAGAGAAATTTTCTGTAATCCTCGGTTTGGTATTTGCAATTTTATCATTAAGTTATCGATTTAACTTTTATTCACTGCAAAAATAAAGGGACGGATTCTACCAACCTTTCTGGTATCTATGGTGTTTCTTGAAGTATTTTTACATTAACTTCACAGTATGATGAGTTCAATATATATATATATATATATATATATATATATATATATATATATATATATATATATATATATATCTATATATATATATATATATATATATATATATATATATATATGTGTGTGTGTGTGTGTGTGTGTGTGTGCGTGTGTGTGTGTATACACACATACACTTTGTTCCTTTAGGACATATATTTACTGATATCCAGACATTTATTTATGTATTCATTGTATGCAAAAATGTAGATTCGGAAATATATTCAGCGAAAGATTCTAAAGTGTTTTGAAATTTACGAGTGCCAAAGATTTCCATCCTTCTTAGTGAGGATAAAGAGTCGTAAGGGAGAGAGGGAGAGAGAGAGAGAGAGATTTTTATTACTTCTTCTTCTATCTTTGAATTTCCTCCTTGAGACATTCCAGGTTATGATCGAAAAATGCTTCCTTCCGAGAGAGATAAAATGCCGAATTTATTTGTGTCTCCGGAGAGACAAAGAGCCACTTGAATATGGAGTCTCTCTCTCTCTCTCTCTCTCTCTCTCTCTCTCTCTCTCTCTCTCAACCGAGAAAGGCGTGAACTGTTCTCTATCTCTCTCTCTCTCAGTCGCCCTCATCTTCTCCTCACCCGAGAAAGGTGTGAAACTGAAATTTATTAGTCATGGGAAGAAAGCAATTTCGATATGGACTGGAACTTAGATATGTATTTCTTCTTCCTCTCTCTCTCTCTCTCTCTCTCTCTCTCTCTCTCTCTCTCTCTAATTGTATGTTAAAGCTAGACTAATACGTACGCTCAAAACACTGAAATTCCAATGCAACATTAGAACGCTTGATAAATAGGAAATTAGTTTTCTGTGAACGTGGGAATTAATACCAATAATTATTCTGCAATAAGACCAAATTAAAAATACAAAGCTACTTTATAAAAAGATAACAATAAAGCCATTCATCGTTTTAGTTTTGTTATTTATGATCGTATTGAGATTTCGAAGCGAGGGAATATGTCATGGTCCTGAGAGTATACATTCATACTGTCTAGATATTTTTTAAGTTTATGATATGGGAATTCTCGGTTTCCAAAGCAGAACTGCATCTCCCTTCAAGCAACACAAGAAGCAACACAAGATTATTGGGGCGTCTCAGCTCATTTGCAATTCCTTCCAGTTTTATATATATATATATATATATATATATATATATATATATATATATATATATATATATATATATATATATATATATATATATATATATATATATATATATATATATATATATATATATATGACTGGTAAAAATGTTCTGTTACAACAGAATTCCATCTAATAAAAGGAGCCCATAAAAACACCAAAATATAGAGAAAAGAGTACTATGTTTCAGAGACTGCTGTCTCTCTCTTCAGGTATATGAATGAGAAAAGTTTACAGAAAAGGTGGTATTTATACCAAGAGATCCATCCACATGTAAGCCAATTTAGGTCACCCCTAATGATAATCTTCCTTTAATCTTCTTAACGTTGGTTGAATGAAAACCTTGTCGATCACATCTGAAACCCATGCTCCTTTTGAGATGTTCATTACCTGCCTCTCCTTTATTAAGGCCGATTCCATCATTTGACTCTTGTACCGGCATTTGCTGCTCTAAATTATGTGATAAATTCCAGTTTATTCTATGGTTATGTTCATGTATATGGTTGAAAATAACTGAGTTCTGTTGTCCATACCTAACTGACCGTTTGTGTTGTAAAATCTCTGGGGAAGTGATTTTCCTGTAAATCCTATGTAAGATTGGTCACAGTCTTGATCCTTTTGCATTTACTTACTGAAACACCTTAGCCAAATCCCTGATTAACGTCCAACAAAAGACATTCCCCAAGGAAACGGGGTTTATGAAATCCCATGCCAGGACTGTGACCAATCTTACATCGGATTTACAGGAAAATCACTTCCCCAGAGATTAATACAACACAAACGGTCAGGTATGTATGGACAACAGAACTCAGCTATTTTCAACCATATAAATGAACATAACCATAGAATGAACTGGAATTTGTCACGTATAATTTATAGCAGCAACTGCCGGTATAAGAGTCAAATGATAGAATCGGCCTTAATAAGGAGAAGCAGGTAATGAACATCTCAGAGGAGCATGGGTTTCAGATGTGATCGACAAGGTTTTCATTCAACCAACGCTTAAGAAGATTAAAGGAAGATTATCAGCGGGGGTGACCTAAATTGGCTTACCTGTGGATGGATCTCTTGGTATAAATACCACCTTTTCTGTAAACTTTTCTCATTCATATACCTGAAGAGAGAGACAGCAGTCTCTGAAATATAGTACTTTTGTCTCTATATTTTGTGTTTATATATATATATATATACATATATATATATATATATATATATATATATATATATATATATATATATATATATATATATATATATATATATATATATATACACACACACAACATACACAAAGCACAGCCTACAAGCCAGGAAACAGCATTTTTTAACAGCTGACTACCAAAAAATTATCGCGTTAGTAGGCAACACAATCCCTCCTCTGTCAGCTAATACCAGAATTAGGCTAAAAACAGAATACTTATTGTTTTATCCAAACCACGAGCGCAACAACAAAAGCCTGAATTACCGAAAAAGTTCGTTTTGGTGAGCAGCAATTTGCCTTAATTGGTCCTGGTGAACATATTAAAATTTCCGCCAGCCATGAAAATTATGTTTGTCCTCGCTTCTTTGCAATTGAAATGTAATACTGCATTTTCAGAATTTGCGTTTATTTTTGCACTTTACGCAAAGTTTAACTTTTTAAATTTTCAGTAAATTTAACTAAAACTTGTGCAAGAAATGAAAGCTGAATATAAATAGCGACAAACCCACCATTAGTAAATTTAAATATTGCAATTCCATTAGAGCTGAGATCTCTGGTGGACGACAGATTTTGGATCTTAACCTTCAGATAATGTTAATTTTATTCTGTCAGCGCTTCATTGAATAAACAAAAAACAAAAAATATTCACAACATTTCGTTTTCAGTCCGGAATTCTTGCTTAATAAAGGAAAGTGATTTCCCGTTCCCATATCTGGGTCGTCACTGTTTCCGGTGTTGTTCCTCCCTCTGTGGTATCCTTCATCTGCCCTCAACTAATTGATTGATCAGTTGGTTAGTTCTTACTGGCGTCGCCGCAACGAAAAGGTTATTGACGCCGCATCTGTCCTCAATTGTCTCATTTCATCTACGTCTCTCAGATAAGGACCCATAGTATTCCCAAAAACTGATTCCCATTCCCACAATTCCTTGTGAATTTCAGAGGAATCCTACATACCTTTGATTCTGGTGGTGAATGATAAACAGGACAGGTAGAGGGTCCTGTATTCCTAAAACCTGGTTCCCATTCCCACAATTCCTAAATAGGAAATTCTACTGACGTTTATAAACGTTTCGGTAATCCTTTCCTATCATCAGGGCTCTAAATAGATTTGATTTTTACAATATTAAGGTATGCTACAATAAGCTAATATAATTATAAGAAATTAAGTTTTCTAATAAAACACCCGTTAAGTTAAAACTAAAATGAAAACTAGAAAGTGGCTTTAAGATAAAAGTCAATTGAAACTGCGTGAAATAAGATACAAGATGCTAATAAAAAAAATTGTTGTCAAAACGTGATGGCACCTCAGACTCTTCTTTATCTTCTCTAGAATCTGATTGAAGTATAGTCGTTATTGGGCAATATTCTTTCTCTCTCTCTCTCTCTCTCTCTCTCTCTCTCTCTCTCTCTCTGTACCTCTAAGCCGGACGCTGATGAGCAGTTACAAAGGCCATCGAGGATTTCTTCCCTCCAGGGAGATTTTATTCCCGGTGGGTAATTGTTCTCTCGGGGGACGATGGAGCCTTCGCTTTCATAGTTATTCTGACGGTTAGTGAAATTCACTCTTGGTCCAAAATTACGTCTGGAGGTTACGTAAGATTAATAAGAGAGAGAGAGAGAGAGAGAGAGAGAGAGAGAGGAGAGAGATTGTTGTTTAGAGGCTCCTCTCTGAAAACAAATCCATGAGACAGAGTACTATAGTGAATAAGCAGCATCTGCAGCCTTAAACCTTGATGAATTTCATAGGCCTAATATAAGTCGGTGTATTTATTCCATAACCTCTCCACTGACTTAGAGAGTTTGTTTGTCGCTAACCGTAGGAGGCTTATGCAGCTGAAACCAAAACCTCTGGAATACTAATTCGCGATATCTTGTTTAGTACTGAAAGGCAAATTAGACTGTTTTAAATTAATCTTTAGAATTTATGGGAATATATATTTACGAATAACAGACATTACGTGTTCAAAAGAATTATATCCGTCTTTCGTGTAATATGCGCGCGCGCGTGTGTGTGTGTGTGTGTGTAAATGTTACATTTAAGTAACATTAGAATAAGTGTTTCCTTTATGTGGATTGTAATGAAAAAAAAAAAAAAAAATTTTATGTCTAATTGAATATTTGTTTTGTTTCATTTCCGTTATTTCAAGAAGGTTTGGGAAATTACCAAGAACAGGAAAATGCCTGTTTTGTACAGAAGTACCGAAGGACTGTTTGCAGTGGGAGGGATCTGCTGAACCGGACCATTCCAGAAAGTCACAACCTCTATATAAGAAGAAGAAAATGTTCGTGACGGTGAGACAGAGACGGACACTAGAGGTGTTAGAAAGGGAGGAAAAGGTGCAAGAGAGTAGGTTTACATAACTGTCTGTGAGCTGGTGTTACGAGTACTTACGTGAGTTATATATTTGATGTAAGAATGAAAGGGGATTTCAAGATAAATAGGCCAGTAGTGATGTTAATCAGGTAAAGTTTAATGGTGTTTTTTTGTGTGCAAATACACTATTTGTGAGTAGTAAGCGGCCAGGTTGGAGTTGTATAGGAAGACAGTCTGGTTTAAACTTAGGCCTCATTTTATAGCCTAAGCAAGGTTGTTGTATCACTTGCCTGTAATTAACATGATTTGTGTGAAGAAAATTAGTGGCAGGGTATGAGTTTTCTACAAATACCTATAGGGTAGCTTGCACCTACCTGTAACTCCCGTGTCTCTGTTCTCCATAGCTAGCCAGGATAGGCTACATGTAACTTCTTAGTTCTGTTCTCCATAGCTAGCTAGGATAGGCTACTTGTAACTTAGTCTGTTCTCCATAGCTAGCCAGGATAGGCTACGTGTAACTTCTTAGTTCTGTTCTCCATAGCTAGCCAGGATAGGCTACGTGTAACTTCTTAGTTCTGTTCTCCATAGCTAGCCAGGATAGGCTACAAGTAATTTATTAGTCTGTTCTCCATAGCTAGCCAGGATAGTCTGTGTTGTCCTTAACTAGCCAGGGTAGGGCTATCCATATGTGCAGTGCATTACTCTCAAGCTAGTCATGTTTGGTACACATTTTTTTTAGAAAATGTTTAACTGTGTTAGTCATGTTGGGTATTCCAGTAGTTAGGCTAAGTTAGAGCGTGACTTGTACCCTAAGGCTAGCTGGATTAAATATTGATTCTGGGAATAGGCCTAAACGCTCAAGGTTGAATTAGGTATGCAATATTTGTATGCAGGTTTTGAAGGAGTTAGGCTAGAGCTGGTGTGCTGAAACTATTCGTTCATTATTAAGGGAGTAAATATTTAAATTTTCTGTGTTATGTATTTAAATGGCTCGAGTGCACATGAGTCACCCATGATTGTCATTAAGTAACGATACTGTGGTTACTACTGTACTAATCCTAGATAAGGAATATAAAGTAATTTTTTTGGCTGTACTGTTTTACTAAGGAGGTTGCAATTTAACTTTAATGTATTTTTTGGATTCATTTGAATTAGAATTTTTTTTTTTTAATATTGTAAATAAATATAATACTGTTAAACTATTGCTGTTGGTATTAATTCTATTTTCCTGTTTCCACTTTGTTCATGTTCTTTAGCCAGTAAAAACACTCCAGGAGGGTCTAATCACTTTTGTTGAGACACAACCTTCCTCCAACAATAGTGTGGCGCCCGAACAGGGACCCTTTTCGGTGCTGGCTTTTTAAGTGGAATAAGGAAAAGATGGATTTGGAAAGATTGATTCGGCTGGGTAAGGAGATGGTTTAGAGGGTGTAGACTGAGAGCATTTATTGCAGAAAAAGAAAAAGCTGAAAAAGAAAAAGCTGAATCTGAACGTCAGGAGAGAACAGAAGCAAGAGAATTGAAAAAGCTGGAATTACAAGCAGCGCAGGCTCAAGTTGAGGCTCAGGCTCAAGCCCAGGCAGCTCAAGCAGAGGCCCTTAAAGAAGTTGAGTTAGCTAAAGTTAAGGCTGAAGAGGAAATAAGAAAGGAAGAGTTAAAGCTCAAATTGGCTAGACCACCTGGATCTGCAGAGGGAAGTAACAGAGGGCTAGACAAAGCTAAGCTACCAAAGTTACCAGTGTTCAACGATAAAACTGATGACATCGACGCTTATCTTCAAAGGTTTGAGAGGTTTGCTACCAGTGCAGAATGGAAGCATGAGGTTTGGGTAATTAACTTGGCATCCTTACTTCAAGGTAAGGCATTGGAAATTTACCATCAGTTAACTGCAACTGAGGCAGAAAGTTATGACCAGGTAAAAGCTGCTCTTTTAAAAGGTTTTGACTGTACTTCTGAAGGGTTCCGTAAGAAATTTCGAGGTTCTAAGTTAATTAGAGGTGAAACTGCTCAACATTTGGCAGCTCGTATGAAAAAGTTGTTGCATAGATGGATGGAGATGGAAGGATGTAGTAAAGACTTTGAGTCCATTGAGGATTTGATTTTGATGGGAACAATTTTTTGAAGCTTGTGACCGTAACTTAAGTATTTTTCTTAAAGAAAGACAGTTAAAATCCCTTCAGGAAGTGGTAGCAAGTGCTGATCGATATATAGAGGCTCATGGTTATCCAGTGAAAAAAAAATTTCCCAGTAAACCGTGGTAACACCTACAGTGCAAAGTAAAGTCAGTAGTGGTAATGCTCCAATTTTTGCAGGTACAAGTTTCAACTGTTTTGTTTGTGGCAAGAGTGGGCATAGGGCAAAAGATTGCTATTATAAAGGTAGTGGTGGCAGAAAAATAAGTGCACCTGACAAGAAAGGTAAGGCTGCGGCTGCTGTGGTGAAGGAACAAGTTACCTCCAAGGACAGTAGTGTTTCAAAAGGTAAGACTCTATCTAATAATCCTGAACACGCAGCTACCTTTGTCAAAGTTGATCCTAAAAAAGAAATTATGAATGAAGATGGCTGGATTATTAAAGAAGGGAAAGGATTTAAAGTAGTTTGTGGTGGAAGTAGTGCAAGTGAACGAGAGAAACTAAATACAGCCCCTGGGGAAGTTGAGGGAACGCCAGTGTTAGTGATGAGGGACACAGGCTGCACCACTGTATTAGTAAGGAAAAGCCTGGTACCCAAGGAAAAGTTTACAGGTAAATTAGTCAATGTTATTATGGCTAATTCTGAAGTTTATGTGTATCCAGAAGCTGAAATTTTTGTGAAGTGTCCTTATTTTACAGGTAATACTCTAGCAGCTTGTTTAGACAACCCATTGTATGATGTAATCATTGGTGAAATACCCGGTGCAACCCTAGGTAAGGGTCTGAATAGCCCGCTGGTGCAGTAACAACAGAAGCCAGAAGACCAAGAAAAACCCTAGACTTAAAGTAACTGAAGTATTGGATCTCATGAAAACAAAGTCCATCAAGGAATCGCAGGAAGAAGACGCTAGTCTCGTGAAGATAAAGAAGTATGCTCAAGAGGGTCGGGAGTTCAGCAGAAGAAAGGGAACTGAAATTTCAGGATATATTTTTAAGAAAGGAATTCTTTATAGAAAGGTCAAGGTAGGAGAAACTTTTAAAGAACAGTTAATTATTCCTAGTACATTCAGATCAACAGTTTTGGAACTGGCTCACTCAGGATTGATGGGTGGTCTCTTGGTATTGACAAAAACTAAAAATAGAATTTTAGATAAATTCTACTGGCCAGGTATTATTCGAGAAGTAGTTAGATATATTAGGTCGTGTGATATTTGTCAGCGTACAGTTGACAAAGGTAGAGTGGGTAAAGCTAGGTTAGGAAAGATGCCTGTAATAGGGGAACCTTTTGCTAAAGTTGGGGTTGATTTAGTGGGTCCTATTGAACCTAGATCCTCAAATGGCTCAAGATATATTCTAACAGTTGTTGATTTTGCAACAAGGTATCCTGAAGCTGTAGCTTTATCAAATATTGATTCTTTAACGGTCGCAGAAGCATTGCTGAAATATTTTGTAGATTGGTATACCTCGAGAGTTTTGTCTGATAGAGGAACACAATTCACTTCAGAAATCATGGAAGAAGTTTATAGGTTGTTGTCAATCAGGATGATTAACACTACTCCCTATCACGCTATGTGTAATGGCCTGGTGGAAAGATTTAATGGCACTCTTAAGAAAATGTTGAAGAGGATGTGTAGTGAACAACCTAAGGAGTGGCATATTCTTAGCACCATTATTATTCGCTTATAGAGATGTACCACAGGCAAGTACTAAGTTTTCTCCTTTTGAATTGGTTTATGGCCATACTGTTAGGGGTCCTTTAACTTTTCTTAAGGAATTATGGACTGAGGATATTGAAGAACCTGAGGTGAGGACATCTTACGAATATGTTGTTAACCTAAGAGAAAGACTTGAGGATACTTGCAGGTTAGCTAGTGAAGGACTTCACAGTGCCCAAGATAAAGCTAAGAAGTATTATGATCTGAAAACTAAGAATAGGAAATTGAAAGTTGGTGATGATGTTCTTTTATTGCTACCAACTAACAATAATAAGTTATTACTGCAGTGGAAAGGTCCTTATAAGTAACTAAGGTTTGCAACAGACTTAACTATGTCATTGATGTGAATAATACTCCAGAAAATTCCACATAAATATGTAAAAAAGATATGTTTATAGGGATCCAGCAGAGATACATAAGACTTCTGTAGCAGTGTTGGAAGATTGCTTGGTTGGAGAGGCCTAACAACACCCAGCACACTCAGCAGGAAAATAGGATGGATGTTAACCTGAATGAGGACATGACAACAGCAATGTTAGCGGACGCAAGAGAAATTCTTGAGAATTTCAAAGAGATGTTCACAGATGTCCCAGGTAAAACCAGGAAACAAGTTTGTCACATTGAATTGGAATATCCAGAGGTGGTAAGAGCAAGACCTTATCCTATTCCGTATCACTTGCAGGCAGTGGTAAGTAAGGAACTGCAAAATTTGAAAGATTTAAATATTATTGAACCATCCAAGTCTCCATATTCTTCACCAATGTGTGTAGCTCCAAAGAAAGATGGAAAGGTTAGGTTATGTTTAGATCTGAGGCAGCTGAATAAATTGGTTAAATTTGATGCAGAACCGATGCCAGAGGTAGACGATATACTCTCTAAAATTGCTGGTAGTAAATACTTTACCAAACTGGATTTGACAAAGGGGTACTGGCAGATTTCGTTAGCAGAGGATAGTAAACCATATACTGCATTTGCAACACGTGAGGGACTTTACCAATTTACAGTATTACCATTTGGATTAGTAACAGCACCTGCCATATTTAACAGATTGATGAGGGAATTGTTTGGAGATTTAAATAATGTAGAGACCTTCTTTGATGATATTTTAATCCACACTGAAACCTGGGATGAACACTGTGCCCTGCTGCAAGAAGTTCTAGTAAGGTTGAGAGAGGCCAATTTGACTGTAAGGCCAAGTAAAACAGAAATTGGAAGGAAAACCCTTGAATATTTAGGACATATAGTAGGAGATGGCTGTATGAGGCCGACACCAGAAAAGATCAGAACCATTCAAGAAGCTGCAGTACCACTGACGAAAAAAGGGGTTCGATCCTTTCTAGGTTTAGCTGGTTATTATAGGAGATACATCCCAGGCTATGCAGCGATTGCTGCGCCACTAACTAATCTCACCAAGAAGAATGCTTCAAATAGGGTAGTATGGGGTGACAGTGAGGATAAGGCATTCGGAGAACTAAAGGAAAGTCTGACTAGAGGACCTATTCTGAAACTTATAACTTTCCAGAAACCCTTTATTCTTCGTACAGATGCATCAGTACAGGGCTGGGAGCTTGTATTTACAGGAACATGATAATGAGAAGTGGCCAGTCTTCTATGCAAGTAGGAAACTCTCAGAGGTGGAGCAGAGGTGTGCTGTAATCGAGAGAGAATGCTTGGCAGTTGTATGGGCTACCAAGAAGTTCTACCCATATTTGTATGGCAAGCAGTTCATCTTGGAAACGGATCACCGTCCTTTAATAATGTAGGTGGAGATTATTTAAGTAGACTGTAATGGAACGAAAATTCAAGAATTTTCTTGTCCTTGTGGGGAGGCAATGTTACATTTAAGTAACATTAGAATAAGTGTTTCCTTTATGTGGATTGTAATGAAAAAAAAAAAAAAATTTTTTATGTCTAATTGAATATTTGTTTTGTTTCATTTCCGTTATTTCAAGAAGGTTTGGGAAATTACCAAGAACAGGAAAATGCCTGTTTTGTACAGAAGTACCGAAGGACTGTTTGCAGTGGGAGGGATCTGCTGAACCGGACCATTCCAGAAAGTCACAACCTCTATATAAGAAGAAGAAAATGTTCGTGACGGTGAGACAGAGACGGACACTAGAGGTGTTAGAAAGGGAGGAAAAGGTGCAAGAGAGTAGGTTTACATAACTCTGTGTGAGCTGGTGTTACGAGTACTTACGTGAGTTATATATTTGATGTAAGAATGAAAGGGGATTTCAAGATAAATAGGCCAGTAGTGATGTTAATCAGGTAAAGTTTAATGGTGTTTTTTTGTGTGCAAATACACTATTTGTGAGTAGTAAGCGGCCAGGTTGGAGTTGTATAGGAAGACAGTCTGGTTTAAACTTAGGCCTCATTTTATAGCCTAAGCAAGGTTGTTGTATCACTTGCCTGTAATTAACATGATTTGTGTGAAGAAAATTAGTGGCAGGGTATGAGTTTTCTACAAATACCTATAGGGTAGCTTGCACCTACCTGTAACTCCCGTGTCTCTGTTCTCCATAGCTAGCCAGGATAGGCTACATGTAACTTATTAGTCTGTTCTCCATAGCTAGCTAGGATAGGCTACTTGTAACTTAGTCTGTTCTCCATAGCTAGCCAGGATAGGCTACGTGTAACTTCTTAGTTCTGTTCTCCATAGCTAGCCAGGATAGGCTACAAGTAATTTATTAGTCTGTTCTCCATAGCTAGCAGGATAGTCTGGTGTTGTCTTAACTAGCCCCCAGGGTAGGGCTATCCATGTGTGCAGTGCATTACTCTCAAGCTAGTCATGTTTGGTACCACATTTTTTTAGAAAATGTTTAACTGTGTTAGTCATGTTGGGTATTCCAGTAGTTAGGCTAAGTTAGAGCGTGACTTGTACCCTAAGGCTAGCTGGATTAAATATTGATTCTGGGAATAGGCCTAAACGCTCAAGGTTGAATTAGGTATGCAATATTTGTATGCAGGTTTTGAAGGAGTTAGGCTAGAGCTGGGTGTGCTGAAAAACTATTCGTTCATTATTAAGGGAGTAAATATTTAAATTTTTTTTCTGTGTTATGTATTTAAATGGCTCGAGTGCACATGAGTCACCCATGATTGTCATTAAGTAACGATACTGTGGTTACTACTGTACTAATCCTAGATAAGGAATATAAAGTAATTTTTTTGGCTGTACTGTTTTACTAAGGAGGTTGCAATTTAACTTTAATGTATTTTTTGGATTCATTTGAATTAGAATTTTTTTTTTTAATATTGTAAATAAATATAATACTGTTAAACTATTGCTGTTGGTATTAATTCCATTTTCCTGTTTCCACTTTGTTCATTGTTCTTAGCCAGTAAAAACACTCCAGGAGGGTCTAATCACTTTTGTTGAGACACAACCTTCCTCCAACAGTAAACATACACAAGAATACTAATTTTAATCTGTGGAATCTTCAGAGAAAAATAACACTTTATTTGCCAACTCCAGTTTTCTCAAGTCTAGTATATATGTGCCTGAGTATTTACGTGCTAATAATAATAAATAAATAATAAATAATAAAAATAAATAATAAATAATAATAACATAAATAATAAATAATAAATAATAAATAATAATAATAATAAATAAATAATAAATAAAAAAATAATAATAATAAATAATAATAATAAATAATAATAAATAATAAATAATAAATATAATAATAATAAATAATAATAATAATAATAAATAATAAATAAATAATAAATAAATAATAATAAATAATAATAAATAATAATAATAAATAATAATAAATAATAAATAATAATAAATAATAAATAAAAAATAATAAATAAAAAATAAATAAATAAAAAATAATCATAAAAATCATAAAAATCAAATAAAAATAAATAAATAAAATAAAAAAATCATAAAAATCATAATAAAAAATATAATAAAAATCATAATAATCATAATAATCATAAAAAAATATAAAAATAAAAAACATAAAAATCATAAAATCATATAAAAATCTATAATCATAATAATCATAATATCATAAAAAAAAAAATCATAAAAACATGAAAAATTCATAAAAAAATCATATAAATCATAATAATCATAATAAATCATAAAAAATCATAAAAACATAAAAAATCCATAAAAACAAATCATATAAATCATATAAATCATATAAGAATCATAATAATAAAGTATTATCATTATTCCTCTTTCCTCTATCAAAATATACAAACAAACTTACCGTCATCTCCCATTTTCTTAAGGACCACACGGCCTTTCAAATTTAGTTGGGGGCTGCCCCCAACCCACCACAGGGTCTGCGATTGAAAATTGGGCTAAAACTACCTGGAATTGGAGCCGTTGCTATTCTGTTGATTTTGGAGTTTCCTTCATTTGCATATGAAGGAGGAATGGGTCGAATTCTTTGCTGTAGACTGAAGACTCTCACTCTCAGAATTCCAGGATTTAGTCTCTCAGCTTTTCTCTTTTGCAAGTTTGAAGGTAAACGTTTCATGAATTAGTAAAATTAGCTTAGGGTATAAGGTGACAAATTTACTTCAGTATTCTTCTGATAATAATAATAATAATAATAATAATATAATAATAATTAATAATAATAATAATAATAATAATAATAATAATAATAATAATAATCATGCACCCAAATGGATGACCACAGGAAGAACATCCTTAGTACAAAAAGACAAGAGTAAGGGAAATATAGCCAGTAACTACAGGCTTATCACCTGCCTACCAATAATGTGGAAGTTACTAACAGGTATCATCAGTGAAAGGCTATACAAACTACCTAGAGGAGAACAAACACCATCCCCCACTAACAGAAAGGCTGCAGAAGGGAGTGTAGGGGCACAAAAGACCAGCTCCTGATAGACAAAATGGTAATGAAGAACAGTAGGAGAAGGAAAACCAACCTAAGCATGGCATGGATAGACTATAAGAAAGCCTTCGACATGATACCACACACATGGCTAATAGAATGCCTGAAAATATATGAGGCAGAGGAAAACACCATCAACTTCCTCAAAAATACAATGCGTAACTGGAATACAATACTTACAAGCTCTGGAATAAGACTAGCAGAGGTTAATATCAGGAGAGGGATCTTCCAGGGCGACTCACTGTCCCCACTACTCTTCGTAGTAGCCATGATTCCCATGACAAAAGTACTGCAGAAGATGGATGCCGGGTACCAACTCAAGAAAATAGGCAACACAATCAACCATCTGATGTTCATGGACGACATCAAGCTGTATGGTAGGAGCATCAAGGAAATAGATACTCTAATCCAGAGTGTAAGGATTGTATCTGGGGACATCAGGATGGAGTTTGGAATAGAAAAATGCGCCTTAGTCAACATACAAAAAGGCAAAGTAACGAGAACTGAAGGGATAAAGCAACCAGATGGAAGCAACATCAAACACATAGATGAGACAGGATACAAATACCTGGGAATAATGGAAGGAGGAGATATAAAACACCAAGAGATGAAGGACACGATCAGGAAAGAATATATGCAGAGACTCAAGGCGATACTCAAGTCAAAACTCAACGCCGGAAATATGATAAAAGCCATAAACACATGGGCAGTGCCAGTAATCAGGTACAGCGCAGGAATAGTGGAATCGACGAAGGCAGAACTCTGCAGCATAGATCAGAAAACCAGGAAACATATGACAAATACACTAAAGCACACACCCAAGAGCAAATACGGACAGACTATACATAACACGAAAGGAAGGAGGGAGAGGACTACTAAGTATAGAGGACTGCGTCAACATCGAGAACAGAGCACTGGGGCAATATCTGAAAACCAGTGAAGACGAGTGGAAGAAGGACTAATAAAAGTAGACAAACACCCAGAAATATTCAGAGACAGGAGAATGACAGACAGAACAGAGAACTGGCACAACAAACCAATGCACAGACAAATCATGAGACAGACTAAAGAACTAGCCAGCGATGACACATGGCAATGGCTACAGAGGGGAGAGCTAAAGAAGGAAACTGAAGGAATCATAACAGCGGCACAAGATCAGGCCCTAAGAACCAGATATGTTCAAAGAACGATTAGACGGAAATAACATCTCTCCCATATGTAGGAAGTGCAATACGAAAAATGAAACCATAAACCACATAGCAAGTGAATGCCCGGCACTTGCACAGAACCAGTACGAAAAGAGGCATGATTCAGTGGCAAAAGCCCTCCACTGGAGCCTGTGGAAGAAACATCAGCTACCTTGCAGTAATAAGTGGTACGAGCACCAACCTGAGGGAGTGATAGAAAACGACCACGCAAAGATCTCTGGGACTATGGTATCAGAACGGATAGGGTGATACGGTGCAAACAGACCAGACGTGACGTTGAATGACAAAGTCAAGAAGAAAGTATCACTCATTGATGTCGCAATACCATGGGACACCAGAGTTGAAGAGAAAGAGAGGGAAAAAATGGATAAGTATCAAGATCTGAAAATAGAAATAAGAAGGATATGGGATATACCAGTGGAAATCGTACCCATAATCATAGAAGCACTAGGCACGATCCCAAGATCTGAATAGGAATCTAGAAAAAACTAGAGGCTGAAGTAGCTCCAGGACTCATGCAGAAGAGTGTGACCCTAGATACGGCGCTCATAGTAAGAAAAGTGATGGAACTCCTAAGGAGGCAGGATGCAACCCGGAACCCCACACTATAAATACCACCCAGTCGAATTGGAGGACTGTGATAGAGCAAAAAAGAAAAAAAAAAAAAAAAAAAAATAATAATAATAATAATAATAATAATAATAATAATGAAACAAACAAAAACTTCTTTAAGTTTTCTTCTGAAGATTGAAAAAGAAACCCACAAAATCACTTTGTAACTTGTTTACTTCTAAGTATTTACATTTAGTTTTACTCCACACTCGAGTACTTTCAGGCCCTGTCTGTGGCCCATTCTCAAGAGATGTTTGGGATGTTAGCCTGGGTCAAGGCCCAGCAGTCTTCTGGAACTTCTTCTCGTTGAGCTGTCATTTATGTGATGGCTGTTCTGGTTTTCTTGAGAGTTGCCAATCCCCTCTTGTCGCTCTGATATCCTGAGCTGATGGTCAATGGGATTCACCCTTGTGGTAAGGGTGTGGTCACCAAAAGTCTGTTGGGCAGGAAACCTAATCTCCAGGTCAGTAGGGTCAATCTTGGCTTCTTTTAATATCAAAGCTCGGCTTATGGGATCTTCTGAGGTAAAACCTTTGTTTCCCTCAATTACTTTAATCTCTCTGATAAGTGCACCTTCTTACTACCCTCCTGTGACTAATTTTGGTTGCTTTTGTATATAAGGCTACTGTTTTTGAAATCCATCCTATGGTCCTATTCCCAACAATGTCTAGTTATAGCACTCCCCTGAGAGTTAAGCTGTACTGCCCTTCTATGTTCTTGGACTCTAGTCCTTATTCCCCTACCTGATTCCCCCACATATCTGTCTCCACAATTATTGCAATTGATTATGTATACCCCCGCTACATCATCTGTATTACTGTCTTCTCCTTCCAATTTATTTTTACATCCTTTGCTTTTTACGGTATTATCAAAGGTATATACAAATTCATATTGACTTTCTTTCATTTTTGAAGTGATTTGTTTCATTTTAGGCATGAAAGGAAGGGCAACTATTTTATTTCCTTGTTTTCTGTTTTCTTTATTCCATGTACTCTCTACATTCGCTCTGTAAAAAAATTTTTACTCTAGCTTTGTTGAGTGCCCTTTTTTCTAAACCATTCCGGGTATATGCTTAATCATCGAAGCTTTTATCGATGTAATTTATTTCTTGCTCTATCTTGCAAGGGTCACACGTTCTCATTGCCCTAAGAAATAAACCTGTTAGAACCCCTATTTTTATATCATGACTATGAAAAGAGAAGAAATGAATGTATGAGTTTGTATGTGTGGGCTTTCTATATGTGCTGAATTCATATCCTGTTTCTTTTCTTTCTATGAGTATGTCTAAAAAGGGCAGTTTATTATTGTTACTTTTCTCTAAAGTGAACTGGATATTGTTATCAAACTTATTGAGTTCATCTAGAAAAGTTTCTATTTTATTTCCATCCCCTTGCAGAATAGCAAAAATATCATCCACATATCTCCACCATCCTTGCAGTTTTAAGTTAGGGACATTACCATTAGGAATTAGATTAGTTTCGAAATATTCCATATAGATGTTAGGTAGGTATAGGTGATAATGAGGTAGGTATAGGTGATAATAGCTACTCCCTATTTCTGTTTGTAAAACTTGTCCCTCAAACGTGAAATAAGTATGACTGACACACAATTTAATCAACTCAAGGAAGACGCCTATTTCGATGTTTGGAATGAAAATACCCTTATTATGTTTAGTGTGAAGGAATTATAATACTTTATCTAAGGGGACATTGGTGAATAATGCTACTTCATCAAAACTAACCATGTGTCCCTTTATATTCTTTTTCTTAACTTTGCCTATGAAGTCTACTGAATGTTTAATATGGGATTCTGAAAATATACCTAAGTATATTTTCAGAATATAGGGTTAAAATGTACAGGCTACTAGATGATGAAACTACTTATGCTAATATAGAGAATCCTGCAACAATCCAAAAGCTTCAGAATACATTTAATCAGAATGTGAATAAAATAATCAGTAGAATAGGAAATGGGAAGGACATGCTATGCAATAAATTATTCTCAAGTAAATTACCCGAACTTGCATATATATATATATATATATATATATATATATATATATATATATATATATATATATATATATATATATATATATATATATATGGCAGCCCCAAAATACACAAGGAGGGCTGCCCACTACGCCTTATTGTTTCTAGTAGGAAATCTCCTAAACAAAACTTAACTGTGTGGTTAGCTGGAGAACTAGGAATATACTTAGATATATTTTCAGAATCCCATATTAAACATTCAGTAGACTTCATACACAAAGTTAAGAAAAAGAATATAAAGGGACACATGGTTAGTTTTGATGTAGTAGCATTATTCACCAATGTCCCCTTAGATAAAGTATTAGAATTCCTTCAGACTAAACATAATGAGGGTATTTTCAATCCAAACATCGAAATAGGCGTCTTCCTTGAGTTGATTAAATTGTGTGTCAGTCATACTTATTTCACGTTTGAGGGACAAGTTTACAAACAGAAATATGGAGTAGCTATGGGGTCCTCATTATCACCTATACTCACCTAACATCTATATGGAATATTTCGAAACTAATCTAATTCCTAATGTTAATGTCCCTAACTTAAAACTGCAAGGATGGTGGAGATATGTGGATGATATTTTTGCTATTCTGCAAGGGGATGGAAATAAAATAGAAAATTTTCTAGATGAACTCAGTAAGTTTGATAACAATATCCAGTTCACTTTAGAGAAAAGTAACAATAATAAACTGCCCTTTTTAGACATACTCATAGAAAGAAAAGAAACAGGATATGAATTCAGCACATATAGAAAGCCCACACATACAAACTCATACATTCATTTCTTCTCTTTTCATAGTCATGGTATAAAAATATGGGGTTCTAACAAGTTTATTTCTTAGGGCAATGAGAACGTGTGACCCTTGCAAGATAGAGCAAGAAATAAATTACATCGATAAAAGCTTCGATGCATTAGCATACCCAGAATGGTTTAGAAAAAGGGCACTCAACAAAGCTAGAAAAATTTTTTGCAGAGCGAATGTAGAGAGTACATGGAATAAAGAAAACAAGAAAATAGTTGCCCTCCCTTTTATGCCTAAAATGAGACAAATCACTTCAAAAATGAAAGAAAGTCAATATAAATTTGTATATACCTTTGATAATACCGTAAAAAGCAAAGTATGTAAAAATAAATTGGAAGGAGAAGACAGTAATACAGATGATGTAGCGGGGGTATACATAATCAATTGCAATAATTGTGGAGACAGATATGTGGGGGGAATCAGGTAGGGGAATAAGGACTAGAGTCCAAGAACATAGAAGGGCAGTACAGCTTAAACTCTCAGGGGAGTGCTATAACTAGACATTGTTGGGAATAGGACCATAGGATGGATTTCAAAAACAGTAGCCTTATATACAAAAGCAACAAAATTAGTCACAGGAGGGTAGTAGAAGGTGCACTTATCAGAGAGATTAAAGTAATTGAGGGAAACAAAGGTTTTACCTCAGAAGATCCCATAAGCCGAGCTTTGATATTAAAAGAAGCCAAGATTGACCCTACTGACCTGGAGATTAGGTTTCCTGCCCAACAGACTTTTGGTGACCACACCCTTACCACAAGGGTGAATCCCATTGACCATCAACTCAGGATATCAGAGCGACAAGAGGGGATTGGCAACTCTCAAGAAAACCAGAACAGCCATCACATAAATGACAGCTCAACGAGAAGAAGTTCCAGAAGACTGCTGGGCCTTGACCCAGGGTAATATCCCAAACATCTCTTGAGAATGGGCCACAGACAGGGCCTGAAAGTACTCGAGTGTGGAGTAAAAAACTAAATGTAAATACTTAGAAGTAAACAAGTTACAAAGTGATTTGTGGGTTTATTTTTCAATAATAATAACTAATAATAATAATAATAATAATAATAATAATAATAGAAGAAGCAAATCCATAGTTATGTAAATGTACACATATTTAAATTTGAAACAGCAAGGATAGCTTTCGGGAATCGGTTCGGTTTCCCTTATCCCCTTGAGATTGATAAGGAGAACCGAACAGATTCCCGAAAGCTATCCTTGCTCTTTTTAAATTAAAATATATGTACATTTACAATACTGTGGATTTGTTTCTCCATTTGAAGACTCGTGCTACTATGAGGACTTTTTATTATTTTTAATAATAATAGCAATAATAATAATATATATATATGTATGTATATATATATATATATATATATATATATATATATATATATATATATATATATATATATATATATATATATAATATATATATATATATATATATATATATATATAGTATATATATGTAATAATAATAATAATAATAATAATAATAATAATAATAATAATAATAATAATAATAATAATAATAATAATGGGAAGACAACCTCCAAGAAATTCCTGAAGCCGAACCAAGTAAGAGACTCTGGGAAAACATCTGGAGCAATCCGGTGTCACACAACAACATGCAACATGGCTCCAGGAAGTCAAGTCTGAAGAAACGGGGGGGGAGAAAATAAAACAAAGATTCACTGACATCACGACAGACACAGTCAGACACTAACTAAAGAAAATGCCCAACTGGAAAGCCCCAGGTCCCGATGAAATCCATGGACACTGGCTCGAAAACTTCAAGGCCCTACACCCAAGAAAAAAATAACAACTCCAGCATTGTATCACAAATCACCATGCGCCCAAATGGATGACCACAGGAAGGACATCCTTAGTCCAGAAAGACAAGAGTAAGGGAAATATAGCTAGTAACTACAGGCCTATCACCTGCTTACCAATAATGTGGAAGTTACTAACAGGTATCATCAGCAAAAGGCTATACAACTACCTAGAGGATACAAACACCATCCCTCACCAACAGAAAGGCTGCAGAAGGAAGTGTAGCGGCACTCCTGATAGACAAAATGGTAATTAAGAACAGTAAGAGAAGGAAAAACCAACCTAAGACTATAAGAAAGCCTTCGACATGGTACAACACACATGGCTAATAGAATGCCTGAAAATATATGGGGCAGAGGAAAACACCATCAGCTTCCTCAAAAATACAATGCGCAACTGGAATACAATACTTGCAAGCTCTGGAATAAGACTAGCAGAGGTTAATATCAGGAGAGGGATCTTCCAGGGCGACTCACTATCCCCACTACTCTTCGTAGTAGCCATGATTCCCATGACAAAAGTACTGCAGAAGATGGATGCCGGGTACTTACTCAAGAAAAGAGGCAACAGAATCAACCATCTGATGTTCATGGACGACGTCAAGCTGTATAGCAAAAGCATCAAGGAAATAGATACCCTAATCCAGAGTGTAAGGATTGTATCTGGGGACATCAGGATGGAGTTTGGAATAGAAAAATGCGCCTTAGTCAACATACAAAAGGGCAAAGTAACAAGGACTGATGGGATAAAGCTACCAGATACAAACCCTGAGAATAATGGAAGGAGGGGATATAAAACACCAAGAGATGAAGGACACGATTAGGAAAGAATATATGCAGAGACTCAAGGCGATACTCAAGTTAAAACTCAACGCCAGAAATATGATAAAAGCCATAAACACATGGGCAGTGCCAGTAATCAGATACAGTGCAGGGATAGTGGAATGGACGAAGGCAGAACTTCGCAGTATAGACCAGAAAACGAGGAAACATATGACAATACACAAAGCACTACACCCAAGAGCAAATACGGACAGACTATACATAACACGAAACGAAGGTGGGAGGGGACTACTAAGCATAGAGGACTGGGTCAAAATCGAGAACAGAGCACTGGGGCAATAAAGGAAGACCAGTGAAGACGAGTGGCTCAAGAGTGCATGGGAAGAAGGACTGATAAAAGTAGACAAAGACCCAGAAATATACAGAGACAAGAGAAAGACAAGCAGAACAGAGGAATGGCATAAAAACCATTGCACGGACAATACATGAGACAGACTAAAGAACTAGCCAGCGATGACACATGGCAATGGCTACAGAGGGGAGAGCTAAAGAAGGAAACTGAAGGAATGATAACAGCGGCACAAGATCAGGCCCTAAGAACCAGATATGTCCAAAGAACGATAGATGGAAATAACATCTCTCCCATATGTAGGAAGTGCTATACGAAAAATGAAACCATTAACCACATAGCAAGCGAATGCCCGGCACTTGCACAGAACCAGTACAAAAAGAGGCATGATTCAGTGGCAAAAGCCCTCCACTGGAGCCTGTGCAAGAAACATCAGCTACCTTCCAGTAATAAGTGGTATGAGCACCAACCTGAAGGAGTGATAGAAAACGATCAGGCAAAGATCCTCTGGGACTATGGTATCAGAACGGATAGGGTGATACGTACAAACAGACCAGACGTGACGTTGATTGACAAAGTCAAGAAGAAAGTATCACTCATTGATGTCGCAATACCATGGGACACCAGAGTTGAAGAGAAAGAGAGGGAGAAAATGGATAAGTATCAAGATCTGAAAATAGAAATAAGAAGGATATGGGATATGCCAGTGGAAATCGTACCCATAATCATAGGAGCGCTAGGCACGATCCCAAGATCCCTGAAAAGGAATCTAGAATAATTAGAGGCTGAAGTAGCTCCAGGACTCGTGCAGAAGAGTGTGATCCTAGAAACGGCGCACATAGTAAGAATAGTGATGGAATCCTAAGGAGGCAGGATGCAACCCGGAACCCACACTAAATACCACCCAGTCGAATTGGAGGACTGTGATAGAGCAAAAAAAAAAAATAATAATAATAATAATAATAATACTCGAGGCGATCTGTGTATATTATTTTCAGCTATATTTTCTATTTTCTGTTCTAGGTGATAAATACAAATTATTCATAAAGAAAATGAATTCATATATATTCAGTATTCAAATGAGTGGTGATACAATAAGGTAATAATGTACGGTAGGCACATGGAAGTTCTATAGGCCTACGGAACAGTCTTTTGACCTAAAAGAGCATTGATCTAATGTCATGCAAAATATTCTGAGGGAGTTGGGAATCCGCCTTTTTCTTAATTTAGAGAACATTTAATGTATACAGTCGGTCTAGAATCAGAAACATTCATGTTCATTATACACCATAAAATCCTAGATTACGTAAGTAATTTCCTTCTCTGTGTTATGCTTACTTTTATTAAAGTTCGCGTTTTTCTCCCCCACTTTTAATTATTAGTCTTCTGCCTGAATTTACGACCACGCTCTGTAACTAAAAAACACCAATTATGCTTTGTAAATCGGCCTTTTCCTCTTTACTAGATTATCCTGCCCAGTTCAATTCATGTCTGTCTTATGTACTCTAATATATATATATATATATATATATATATATATATATATATATATATATATATATATATATATATATATATATATATATATATATATGTGTGTGATATATATATATATTATATATATATAGATATAGATATATATATATAT
>NC_087216.1:48870199-48885199 GCF_015104395.2 Macrobrachium nipponense | reverse complement strand
GAGAAACTCCAGTATTCTCGAGAAAGACAAAGTAATGGAGGGGAAAATTGCGCTCAGAAGTTTCATAAAAAAAATCACATTACTGAACTTCGACTTTCTTGAGAGCAGACTCCTTTTCTTAATTCTTATATTCATTTCTGAGAATATGAACGGAGCTGCAGTAAAAGGAATGAAAAGGGTTGCAGTTAGGGGCCTAAGGATGGGACGCTGCAGAGAACATTAAGTAATGCCTACAGTGCGCAGCGTGAGGTGCACTGACAACACTACCCTTCTTAAGGGGGCTAAACTATAGGCCTAGTAGTTTAGTCTGCTTAAGATATTTCATATTTATATACCTTATTAAGTAAGTAATTAAATTTGGTCTTAAGTATCAGTCTATCAAAAAAGCTTTCTCATTTAGAAAGCCTTGCTCACTTTCGCCAGAAGACTTTCTGTTTACTTTCTCCAGGTGCTCTCACTCATTATGACCTATGACCACTAGGCTTTTGGTGATAGTCAGAAATTCTCTGCATTTTTCCGGTTTTATATAAAAATTCTTAAATATCACTCGGAATTTATTATTGAAAACCTCTCATTATGATAAGAATAGTTTTATAATGCATATGAGCCTCTTTCTCTCTCTCTCTCTCTCTCACAATGAATGTGAATAATATCTTTCTGCAGATAACATACCATCAAACTCACTCTCTCTCTCTCTCTCTCTCTGTTCCTTGATGTTGCGTATCTGCTGCTTGAATGAGTCAGGTTGTTTCTGCTACTTCAGCCGATGCAAGGAAAGAAGCGGAATCTGTCAGATGCCAAACGAACGAGATCTGACCTTGACAGATCGACCAACCAGTAGTGACATTTGTTTGCTAAATGTAAACACACTGAATTAACGGGGTACTGCCATTAGGGCGCTTCATGCGGTGCACTGTAGGCATTACTCAAGGTTCTAAGCAGCGTCCCCTCGGCCCCTAGCTACAACCCCTTTCATTCCTTTTACTGTACCTCCGATCATATTCTCCTTCTTCCATCTTACTGTCCACCCTCGCCTAATAATGATTGCCCACTTGGCTACGATGGTGAGGATGGGTCTATCCAGCTCAAATAAGTATATCTGAAAACGGCAGGTGTATGTATGTATGAGAGGGAGTAGACTTTTAATCATTCTCGTGGTCAGGTCGGCAACGTGACCTTTTTGTGATTATGGAACCTGAGTTCGTTTCCCGGTACCGGACATCACAATTCTTTCAAAAAATTTCTTTGAACTTGGATCTTCAGGCTTTGTAGTGACACGCGCAGCCAAAAAGGAGCAAAAGAACAACGTCCTCGAACTTCTTGAATTCTTGCTCCTTTTTGGCTGCGCGTGTCACTACAAAGCCTGAAGATCCATCCAAGTTCAAAGAAATTTTTTTGAAAGAATTCTGATGTCCGGTACACACACACACACACACACACACACCACACACATATATATATATATATATATATATATATATATATATATATATATATATATATGATATATATATATATATATATATATATATATATATATATATATATATATATGATATGTGTGTGTGTGTGTGTGTGTGTGTGTGTGTGTGTATAAACTCGATTTTCACATCAGCAGATTTGGTAGGTAAATTCGTTTCATTTCTAAAGAGTATAAATATCTCTTTACTCTTTTGTATTTGTATTCTACCTCTTTGCTTCCCAACTCTTAGGCAGACGAAATAGTCGCTTGTTTATGGGTTAAACCTTCCTTTAACACTTGAGAGAGAGAGAGAGAGAGAGAGAGAGAGAGAGAGAGAGAGAGAGAGAGAGAGAGATCTACAACCGTGTTATTTCCTCAGTCTGAACCTCATTTAAATTGCAAAGATTCTCTGCAAGAGTTTCAAGAACAGGACATTTGTTCGGAAATATCATAGAAAAAAAGCCCTAATCCTCGATTAACTTTTAGAGTTGTTCAGACACAGACACTTTGGCTTCGTTTTGAAGGTTTATATTCATTCTCTCTCTCTCTCTCTCTCTCTCTCTCTCTCTCTCTCTCTCTCTCTCTCTCTCTCTCTATCTTATCTTAATTTCATCTCTTTCCGTGAAAAGAATTTCTAGGAAAAAGAAGAGGCTGTTGACAATCGCCTTCTTTGGATCCGTCCAGAGAAAGAAGAAGTTGATATTATGGCCTTGTCATGGAGGCATCTGGCACCTTTCATTAAGGAAGACTTCCATTCGCTTTATTGTCGCACCGCCTCCTCCTCCTCCTCTATCCTCCTACTCCATCCTCCTCCTCCTCCTCTCCTCCTCCTTTCTTCCGGAGCTGTTTGCAGAAATGGAGTCTCATTTTTGGTGGATTCCCTACATTGAAGGTCAGCGAAGGAGGGAATTGACCTGAGTTGGAAGTGAGCTGTGACCTGTGACCCTTTTGGACTTGGGGTGACGTGGACACACAAATTCCATTGGATGGGAAGCGCCGAGTAGTTTTCTGAACACTTGGTGAGAACGATAATTATGGAATCTTAGAATCCTTATTTGGTTCGTAGGTTAAAAATGTACAATTCAACGTTGAGCTTTTTCTTACATTTTTACCTCTTCATCATTTTATTTCAATTTTTATTTTTTAGTAAGTAAGATTTCTTCTTTATGTATTTCCTAATGACCACCATGGTATTTGGAAACTTTAATTTCGAGTCAGTGGCGCCTTTGGTGGCTTTTTTCATTAAGAATAGGGGTCTTCATCATCTGACTTATGATAATAATAATAATAATAATAATAATAATAATAATAATAATAATAATAATAATAATAATACAGAAATCACTCTGAGGTGTAATGATGACTTTTTCGTTTATTTTTGTCTTTCTGTAAACAAGACCTTTCCAGACTTCAAGAAACCTTCTGCCACATCAGAAGACTTAAACAGTTTTTGTCTGTTTTAAGGATTTTCCAATCGTCAGCTCCAGTAAATTTCGATGTTATACAATTCGTAATTATAATATTGAAGATGTTGTCAAATGAAAGGAGGTTCCAGGCTAGATTTGGGCAGCTAAAAATATTTCTAGCATTGTAATTACCAGCAATAATGAAACGTACTTACCAGAAAAATCTCATTAATTACTAAGTATCTTAAGGAAGCATTTATCTCCTCCATTTGCCCATTAATTTTCTGAGCTTGACATCAATGTTTTTGAAAAACTGGCTAAGTGTCTTTCTGTGTCATTTATTATTATTAATTCCATGACTTTATCGGAACGTGGTTGCAATATATTCCAATACTGCACACACATCAAGATGTCATTCATCTCAACTGTAATTAAGAGATTTCGCTAATACTCTCAAGATACCACGAACACATTAGCTTTCCTTAAATTTGTTATTAGATTAAAGTAAATTCATTATAATTTAATTATGAGTTGTTAATACTTTTCCAACCTTTTGATCTTTTTCTGATTTTAAGTTTATTAATAAGCTAATGTCGTTTTTCGTATATTTAAGCTTTTCTTAGTTTGATGAACTCTGTAAGGGAGTCATATGACTTCGCAGTTTTGCTTTGTTTACCACCTTCTCCCCCGGTATTAGTGAACCACTGAAGTGCCTTATTAACGATCGTTTTGTTTTTCTCTCCTATGAGCTGTGTTGGACTCGAGTGGAAGGCTGATCGTAAGGGTGGTTGATTCGTGACAGAGTTAGTTCGAGTTTCCTCCTCACAGCCTGACGCTTTGCCACTTAAACTTTGGTCACTCTGCAGTTTTGTACGGAGATTTGGAGATTTGGATCACGGCTTCTTTAAAATAAAACTCGCTGCCTTGTGTGTGGTCGCTGGTGTTTGTCAACCCGCCGGCATTCGTCAGTCACGACCCCTTCCCTCGTTCTCGGAAGGATTCCGAACGAGTTGGCCCGTATCTACTGAGAACGTTGCAGTTTGTGGCGTGCGAGATCCGTTGACGTCCCGGATTCTCGGAGACTACCACCCTCGGTGTTCCCGTGGTATTTTGAGTTACCTGTAGGCATTGCAGCTTGACCCAGTTGACCTCTGCATCAGCGTCAGTGGGTTCTTGGAACTCGTGGAGACAGGTAGGGCGGCTTTCTACAGGTATGAGATGTTTTTATAACTATTAAGACGATCGTGGATCGCTGGGTACCTGTAGATTTGCACGCCCTTGTTTGCAGTACGGTCTTCTGGATCTTGTATGACCTGAGAAGATGATTCACTAAGCCTTTCGTGATTATTCCTTTCAATCAATTTGTAAGGTTATTTTTGTTAATGTATTGTTATTAACTTAAGTTTAGCATCTAAGTTAGTTGTGTGTGTTAGGTAGAAATAATTTTAAGTTTCCCCTCTTATTTTCTCTTGCTTCCTTCTAACTAACTCAGTTTCTTAGGTTAGATATATCTGGCCAGCAATTTGAAAGGTACCTGCCTGAAGTTTCAGATTTATTTATTAGTCCTTTTCTAGGTTTAGGGTTTTAATTAGTTTTAGGTGATCTTTTAAAGATCTTAAGGTTGGTTTTCCCTTGTTTTATATATTCATTTTGATTATTATTTTTGCCAACCATTACCTTTTTTTTTGTGGAAATAAATATTGTAACTTTTGTTGAGGTGTTTGTTCTTTTGTTCCTAAGTTGCTGTGTTGCATTTTTACTGACCGCAAATTCTGAGTAAAGACAAGAACCCTTGAAATTACGGCCGTAAATAAGGTCGTAACATTTGTCGGCTCTTATTTTTTTTATCTTTTGTTTTGTGCTCATTCTTTTTTTTTTTTATAGAATATTCTTTATCTCCTTGAATCCTTAATTGTTCCCAGATGCCTAATTTCATCTGGGCCTCAGTGGGGCCACTGCAAGAGTCTTGCCTCCATTGGAGGACTCAATTACCTCTGGCAGGGTTTGGTGCCTGATTAAACGTGAGGTTCTAATTGTTTCTTCCTAATTCCATCTTCCTCCTGTTGCTTATCCAAACTTCTTGGCCTGGCCCCGGAAGTATGTTTCATTTTAGGTTTTGCAGATGGTTTTTGGATCATTTTATATATGCATTTTTATCAATTGACACTTGAAACAATAAACAAACTTTACAATAAATTAATAAAGGATGGCTTGTTTATGAGTGATGCTGTTATGCTTGTACAATTCACTTTCCTCTTTGGCATAATATTTGATAAGGATAACAAGCACCTGTTTGAGTCCATCCTGATGTGATCAAAATATCACTTTAAAATAGGAAGTTTTCAATCTTTTGTCCCTTGCAGCGACCAGTCTGTTACCACTTGGGAATAGTAGAATCAGAACTATTTTAGCAAAATGATGCAAATATAGGTCTTTGCAAATGTAGATCTGTGTAGGAACCAAAGAAGCTTCGAACATCTCTCGGAGGCGACTAATAACAGCTTCTGATCTGTCTATCTGTCTGTCTGCTGTGGAGGTGCTTGGTATTCCATTACAAATCCTCTCGAGGGAGGAAACGGGAGACGAGAAGTTCTTTTATTGCTCTCAATTTTTCTTTACCGTTTCCTCATTGATTGAATTTCGGGCAGACTAGACAAGAGCTCTCTCTCTCTCTCTCTCTCTCTGACACGCCCCTTTTGCTCACTCACATTCGCTGATGAATTTTATCTGTTAGTTCCGGTGGAAATCGATGGGAAATCCATTGCACACACACACAGATATTATATATATATATATATATATATATATTATATCATTATATATATATATATATATATATAATATATATATACGTATGTATTTGTGTGTGAATGCCCATTTTCCAAGATGAACTTGGTACGTGTTTGTGCCATTGTTTGTTTGTGCATTTTTTTCCTTTCTTACACGTTGTTTTTGTTGACTGAATTTTTTTATTTATGTCTGTTTCGAAACATTTCTTTGTTCGTAATCTTTAACAAATACTTTATACACATGAATGGAATCACATCTTCATCTCCGGACACCGGAAGTGAAGGCCGGAAGTGGCCCTCAGCCCAGTTTCATAGACCAAATCCTCCATAAATAAAGACTTTAATAAGTAAAAAGCCAATTTGAAGTAATTTTTTTTTATTTTCCAATTTCTGCTAAATTCTCCAGGCTGAATCTGTATTTAACCTCCATAAAAGCTGTAATTAATTTTCCATTGTAATTTCCTGCCTAATATTTCCGAGTAATTACCGTTGATGGCACCATTTTGTACATAAAACGATGCAATTTCTCTTTTTTCATTGTTTTAGTAATGAACTGGAATTACTTAATGGCTGGACATTTATTGATCTGCTCTGGAATTCCAAAGTAGAAATATTTCAGTCGTTTGTTTATCCTTGTTTTGATGCTTTCATTAGGATCTTATAGATCACATCTTTCTAGGGCACGATTGTTTTCTTACACGCACACACACACACACACCCACACACACGATATATATATATATATATATATATATATATATATATATATATATATATATATATATACACACGGTGTGTGTGTGTGTGTGTGTACGTATTTCATTTCCCACTTAATTACCACCGGAACTAGGATGATCAATTGTGCCAGTGAATATGAGTGAGAAAAGGGGTATGTCACACACGCACACGCATACACACAGAAGAGAGAGAGAGAGAGAGGGGATTTAATCACTCATGATAAGGTCATTGTTGATTATTAGATATTATTATTTTAGGAGAATCACAGAGAGATGACTAAATATTAATGATTTGCTTGTCGAGGGTCCTACTCTGTGGTCAGGCGAAATAGCTTAATAAACCTTAATTACTATTTCATTAATTACAGAGGTATTTAGAGGGTAATGTATTTGATCAGATGTAAGTCTCAATAAAATCTTTATTATGGCAACAATTCCTGGAGGGAGATCTCATCTCGCTTGCATCTTTCGTAATTATGAAAGTAATAAGTCATTAATTTTTATGTATAATCTATTACAATGTACCTAAGTGAGTGGATAGCGCGTTTTACATATATTTTTTCTTTATAATGTGATTGAGTTCATGTTGTTATTCAATGTCATCGTTTCACTTTTATCTCTATGATGAAAAAGGATAACTTGTTACTTAATATAGGAATTTCACTTCCCTTATCTTGTTCCATACTGAAGATATGTTAATGAGAGAGAGAAAGAGAGCATACCTAGAACAAACAAATAGTCGACTGCAAGCATATATTAAAAAGTTACAGTGTAACCTTCACGCTATCACAGTTCCCAGCATGTTTGGAAGGCGTAAGAGTCTTCTTCTTCTTCTTCTTCTTCCTACGAATGAACTCATAACCCACGGAATGCGTCTCAATGGATTAAGATAACAAATCCCCGTCCGTCGTCCACAAAGATTCGTTTATGTCCGTCGACGGAGAAATTTGCATCCATTCACTGGCTTGGGAATTATGCTTTCTTTCATTCATTAATTCATTCCACAGGTGTGTATAACCTCCAGGCTTCTCAAAAAGTCCTCCGGGATGAGGCTGCTACTCACTCACCCTAATTTTTAAACCCAGCAGACTCTAAAACCCATTTTGACAGCTGCTGGGTGGACTAGAGGGTTACAGCACTATGCCTATGCTTGAAACAAGCAAACTCTATAGTTGACAGAAATCGCTTCGTTCTCCACTCAAGTGATTCACCTCCGTTGATTCCTGTCACTCGTAAACTCGATTTATTTGCGCCTGTCTCTGTTCTCAAGTTATATTTTCCCAAAGCAATTAACCTTGACTAATAGGCTACCTCCACGGACGATATTTATTGCTGGTATATTAAAAACTGGGATGAAGTTTACAATTATAAATCTCTTCCTGTTCACATGGTCTCTTTTCGTCCTTGTCTCACATTTCTGGTCGGTGGAAACATTACTCTCTCTCTCCCTCAAATCTCGCTCTCTCTCTCTCTCTCTCTCTCTCTCTCTCTCTCTCTTAATAATAGAAAAATTAGATGATATATGTAGAAATCACAAGGACTGGACTATTCTCCTATCTGGAGACTTCAACTTTCCTTTCGTAGACTGGAAAGAGCGAAGAGGAGATTGTGGTTCTACTTATACATATAAAAAGAGAGTAATAGTAGTGCAGAAGATAAGAGGCAATTCGAAAAGCTATTAGATATGCTACTAGAATACAACATTCAACAAATAAATCACCTGCCAACAAGAAAGGAAAATACTTTAGACCTAGTATTTGTGAACGAGATGAATTATGTTAAAGAAATAATAGTTTATAATGCGAGTATTTCAGACCATAATGTCAAAGAATTAACAGTCCATTCCAAAGCAAGTGAAAACAGAGATAAGCAAGAAATGAAAAAGTGGGAAGGATATGGAAAATACAACTTCTACAGTAAAAATATAAAATGGTCAGAAATAAATGAAGAATTAAACAAAGATTGGGATAACATTTTCGTAAGTGATGACATAAGGGTAAATACGGAGATATTATATAAAATATTAGAGAAAATAGTGGATAAATATATACTGAAGAAGAAAAGTAAACATTAGTCATGCATACCAAGAGACAGAAGGATCTTGTTCCAGAAAATCAGAAAATGGAAAAAAGGTCTTACAAAAGAAAAAAATGTATGGAAAGTTATAGAACTAAAAAGTAAGATAGAAAATGCAGAACAAAAGATTATACAATCAAAAGAAAATGAAAAATGGGACTTGGAAGAAAAAACCCTAGTAAATATCAAGCAAAACCCCAAACTATTATACTCATATGCTAAAAAGATGAATAAAAGAAGAATAGAAATAGGCCCTCTAAGAATTGAAGGGAGATTAACGAATGAAAAAAAAGGAAATTTGCAGCATGTTGGCAGAACGATATAAGAGAGAATTCACCCCTAGAATAGATAATGAAGATAATGATATAAAAGTAAGGGAAGAAAATAGTGAATATTTAGCTGACATAGATATTAATGAAGCTGATATTGTGCAGGCTAATAATGAAATTAAAAATGGAGCTGCAGCAGGGCCTGATGGTGTTCCTGCTATTTTGTTAAAGAAAGTAGTTCATTCTATCGCAAAGCCACTTGCAATATTATTAAGACAAAGTGTAGATACAGGCATGATTTATGATGAGCACAAATTAGCATATATTACCCCTACATTCAAAAGTGGATCAAGACTAGAGGCAAGTAATTATAGGCCTGTGAGTCTAACATCACATATTATGAAAGTGTATGAAAGGGTAATGAAGAAAAATATTATGAAACATTTAATAAAAAATAATCTGTTTAATATAGGACAACATGCTTTCGTACCCGGAAAAAGTACACAAACCCAACTGTTAGTCCACCGTGAGAACATATACAAAAATATGAAAAGCGAAAATGAAACAGATGTGGTTTATCTAGACTCTGCAAAAGCTTTTGACAAGGTAGACCATAATATATTAGTGAAGAAAATTAGAAAACATAATATAGTGGATAAAGTAGGAAGATGGTTAAAAGAATATTTACACAACAGAAAACGGATAGTTATTGCAAACGATGAGAAATCGGATGAAGCTAAGGTAATTTCCGGTGTGCCACAAGGTACGGTGTTAGCTGCATTACTGTTTGTTATTATGATTGCAGACAGACAGTAATGTTAAGGACTCGGTAGTGAGTAGTTTCGTCGATGACACAAGAATAAGTAGAGAAATTACTTGTGATGAAGATAGGAACACGCTACAAAGAGACCTTAACAAAGTATATGATTGGGCAGAGGTAAATAGGATGGTATTTAACTCTGATATATTTGAATCAATAAACTATGGAGACAGAGAAGGAAAGCTATATGCATATAGGGGACCTAATAATGAGACAATCACAAATAAGGAAGCAGTTAAAGACCTTGGTGTGATAATGAATAGGAAACATGTTATGCAATGATCAAATAGCAATTCTATTGGCAAAATGTTAAAGCAAAAATGGGGGGAATGTTGTTACGGCACTTCAAAACAAGAAAAGCTGAACACATGATTATGCTTTATAAAACATATGTTCGTAGTCCACTTGAATATTGCAATATGATATGGTACCCACACTATCAAAAGGATATTGCACAAATAGAGAGTGTACAAAGGTCCTTTACAGCTAGAATAGAAGAAGTTAAGGACCTTGACTACTGGGAAAGACTACAATCATTAAAATTATATAGTCTAGAAAGGAGAAGAGAACGCTACATGATAATTCAGGCATGGAAACAGATAGAAGGAATAGCCGAAAACATCATGGAGCTAAAAATATCAGAAAGAGCATGCAGAGGTAGATTAATAGTGCCCAAAACTATACCAGGAAGAATAAGGAAAGCACACAGGACATTAAGCCACTACGCACCAGCATCGATAATGCAGCGTCTATTCAATGCGTTGCCAGCTCATCTGAGGAATATAACAGGAGTGAGCGTAGATGTGTTTAAGAATAAGCTCGACAAATATCTAAACTGCATCCCAGACCATCCAAGATTGGAAGATGCAAAATATACCGGAAGATGTACTAGCAAAACTCTGGTAGACATTAGAGGTGCCTCACACTGAGGGACCTTGGGCAACCCGAACAACATGTAAGGTCTGTAAGGTAAGGTCTCTCTCTTCTCTCTCTCCTCTCTCTCTCTCTCTCTCAAACGGAGATCTGTCAGAGAGAGAAAGAGAGAGAGAGAGAGAAAGACCTTAAGGTCTCTCTCTCAAACGCAGATCTGTCATAGATCTCTCTCTCTCTCTCTCCCTCTCTCTCTCTCTCTCTTCCTCCTTCTATCTCTCTCTCTCTCCTCTCTCTCCTCTCTCTCTGACAGATCTGCGTTTTCTGATAAATCGTGCATTTTTTTATTAATATATTTTCGTGTCCTGTTCCCGTTCCAACTGATTGTTCCCACCTGTTCCATTGGAATGATTAACCAAAAAGATTGTTGGTCACACGATGAAACAAACAATCGCATGACAATCGTGTGACGTCATTTATTTACATCAACTATTTATTCCGAAGTCTCGTTGATGTGTTATGCTGTTATTTCTGGTCGGATTATAATACAAAGTTTTTTTGTGTTGATTAATTTTTAGTGATGAATGCATATACTATGGTCGGTGTATTTTCTAGATTTCTCATCAATATAAGCCTTCGTTTATACTCCATGCACAAATTTGCACGCTGGAGATATATATATATATATATATATATAATATATTATATATATATATATGATCTATATTATATATATATATATATATATATATATATATAATAATATATATATATATATATATATATATATATATATATGTTATATATATATATATATATATATATATATATATATATATATATATATATATATATATCTTACGAAATAGTTGCTCGTATTTTCATATTTGGTAAACGTTAGCCATATGCGGCTGGCACTGGATATGAATCTCATTTTCGTAATTCATTTTCCAAAACCAATATGAAGCAAATGAAATAAAAACGAAGGCCTTTGGCGTTAATTTGAGAAATGAGTGTGTTGATGGAATCATCATATTCCCTGGATGAGGATTCTTGGTGGGAGGTTTTTTTTCTTCTTCTTCTTCTCTGATGCTTTTGATGTTTATCTTTCCATTTTAGTGTTCTGCTTATTTATTTTTTTTATATTTATGACAAAAATGGTTGTATGTCTAACAGAGTACATCTGAAAGTTTAGGGCAGAAATGTTAAGGAATTATGGGAGTGATAGACAGAGAGAGAGAGAGAGAGAGAGAGAGAGAGAGAGAGAGAGAGAGCAGAGAGACTATCATATATTTTTTTCGAGTGACAGCCCAATGCGTTTATAACTGAACCAATGAAATAATGTGCGATTAGAACTGGAAGAAGACCTTTGCCATCATCATGGAGGGTTTCGTAGACCCCACTGCTCTTCCCTTCTCGAGACCTCTGTCGTCTGTCTGACTTTCGCTGTCCTCATCTTGCATGAGAATGATGCAGAGCGGCTTCAGAATATCATGGCAATAGAAGCAAAAGGTCTATTGTAATTTGCAGCTCCTAATTATGATCTTTTGAAAAACTTAACATTTTTCCTCTAATACTAAAATGGTTTTTTAAAGTATAAAAACTCTATACGTGTTTTGTGTAGAGCTACATTTTATATGTGAATGACCCTTGTTGCTCGGTATTCATTTATATATGTATGTATGTATGTATGTATACACACACACACACACACACACACATATATATATATATATATATATATATATATATATATATATATATATATATATATATGTGTGTGTGTGTGTGTGTGTGTGTGTGTGTGTGTGTGTGTGTATACATACATACATACATACATATATAATGAATACCGAGCAACAACGGGTCATTCACATATAAAAAGTAGCTCTACACAAAACACGTATAGAGTTTTTATATACTTTAAAAAAACCATTTTAGTATTAGAGGAAAAATGTTACGTTTTTCAAAAGATCATATATATATATATAATATAATATATATATATATAATATATATATATATATATGTGTGTGTGTGTGTGTGTGTGTGTGGGTGTGAGTGTGTATGTGTGTTGTATTTATTTCTTGGTGTGTATGTACACCCCCAGTACAGGTTCTTTTGAAGTAGAATTTAGAGAAAGCCTCAAAAAGGCAAATACAACAACAGGTCTCTGTTGAGTCAACGCCAACAGCCACACTCTTCCTTTTTATCTCCTTCGAACTTTTTTATTTCACCTAATTTTATTGTGGGAGAAAATTGGACCCTTTTGTGTGTTCTTTCTCTTCTCTAGTTAACATTTTTCTTCCCCAGACGATTAAATGAATTTCATCAGAGCTGGATAAAAGAGTCTTTATCATTTTTCTCCTGTTACGCCTTTTAGACCTTTTTGTGTTCATTTCCGTTTCAGCGGAGATTGACCTCATAGGTTCCAGTGCTTTGGCCTTAATTCTTTATTTTATTCTATTCTATCATCATTTTCATCAATTTCTCTCACTCACCGTGACAAAAATAGCCTTCGTGACATTCCGCCACTCACCTCTTTCTTTCTGTGCTTTGTTTTCCCCAAATCTCCACTCTTTTCCAGCCTCCCTTCTTATAGCTCTCTCTATCTCCAAGTAGGTCTGGGTCTTCTTCCTCCAACTCTCCCGGGAGCCCCCAGAAACCTCCCAGGTGACGCTGCCAAGCCCCGTTCTCCCAGGGGTTGGGAGATGGACGTGTCCAAGCCATCTCAGTCTCCCTTCATCATTATCTCATTTACAAGCGGAACTGAAGTCATTTCCTTTATGGGGTCATCTCCACCTCTTTCCTGTCTACTGATTCCTCTTATTCTCTTTAAGATTTTATTCTGAAATGGACGAAATCCTTAAGATGGAATCTCATTGTCATACCAGGATTCGTTTCTTAAATGGAAGGGAATAAAAAGGACATGTAATTAGATTTTATGTACTTGCATAGTGTGGTATGGCCAACTCTCTCTGAATAGGACGTGAAAATAAGAAAATACCTATTAGATATGAAAAGAACATCATGAAATAAGTTGGAGGAGGACAGATAAGGTAGAATAAGTTAGGAATAAGTAAAAGGGGTTGCAAGCTCACACTGTAATTGTTGTATTTATGTGCTAGGAATAAGAAAATGTAAGAGAGAGAGAGAGAGAGAGAGAGAGAGAGAGAGAGAGAGAGAGAGAGAGAGAGATCCAACTGCTTTTTCCTTTTCAAACAATATGGTCTTCTTTTCATTTGTTTTTATTTGTTTATTTGTGTCAGAGTTGTTTTTGTTTTGGTGGGACATGTTATGTGAAGGCACGCAAAAGGATTGACTTTTATTTCCGTCTCGTCAAAGGGATTTGTTACTGTTTACTTTCCGTTGCAAATTGGATTATTTGCCTTTTGTGGACTGGGCAACTGTTCATTTACTTTTTCTCAACTTTATTTTTTTCTAATTCTTTTTCATCCGTTTTTTACATTTCCCAGCTTTTAAAAATGGATAGACACCATTTTTCTATTTTGTAGATACAACTGATTCGTCTCTGAATTTATAAACCAAAACAAAAGGTTCTATTAAAGAATTAGCCGATATAATCCATTTTTTTTTTTAGCTGTAACTGAGTCCCTTTGAATTTATAACTGATTCCTCTCTACATTTATAAATCAGAACAATGGGTTATATTGAGAAGGGGTCCAAGACAAGTTCTGTAAAAAGTCAGTAATCCAGAGTTATATTTATGAGTCAAAACTGTATTTTGTAACAAAGGAAGTTTAAACGCAGTTTTACTCACGAAGATAATTGTGAATTTTCAGTCACTGTATAGTCGTGCACCATAGATATGATGAAAATGTCCCAGATTTTAATTGTATCTTTAAACATAAAAATATTAATGACTCCATTTCCCCTGTTTATTTTATATTCGAAATTTTTCAAATTTCTCAGTTTTAAACATTATTAATTTACTATTTATTCATTCTGTACTTCATTTCAAACCAACCGACTAACCGCTTGAGAGAGAAGGGACCTCAAAAATAAACAAAGATGATGACAATGAACGTTCATGGGATAAGGCAACGTTCATAAACAAAATACGAGACGTTTTTTCGTCTCGGGAGACTCAGTTTCCATCTTCCCCTCAAGCTGAAAACGTTTAATGAACGTTCTGCCGTTCTTCGTCGAAGTGAGCGTCTTCGAGGAACGTTTTGCCTCCTGCCTTCGGAGCAGAAGGAGGCCGTTGCTCTTGGAATTCTGGATTCTGGAAGCTTTGTTTCATTCCTGGAAATTATTTTATGAGCTCGTTCAAAGAGGGGCTAGTGGACTCTTATTGTGAAGTACAGTTGAATATTTAGTTCTTACAAAGGCATTAGGGAGAAATACAGATCGTTTTTGCAGTATTTAGAGAATTTTCTTTCTTTTTACCTCATTTTAGCCTTAATTACATTTGTATATTTAGTTCAAGTGAAATAAATTTTAGACAAATATTTTGTTCTGTGTATTGTAGAGATTCATGCTTGGGATATAGGTTATATATGGAGCAATTACAGAACTTTCTTCCTCATCTACTTATGGAGCCTTAATTA
>NC_087216.1:48848965-48858965 GCF_015104395.2 Macrobrachium nipponense | reverse complement strand
TTTATTCTTTGTGAAGGTTGGAAGGCTCAACAAAGAGTTGAGAAAAGGAACAGAAATAGAAAAGTGCAGACCATTCTGAGTGCAAAGATAAAAGAAAATTGTAAGCAGTTTTCTGACAACGCTTGTAATAAATATTTAAACAAACCAAAAATTACAATAACAAATAGTCTTTCAGTACATCGACAATCAAAACGTATATTATTAAGATTAAACAAATAAAAAGGTCCCCTGTAACGGGCATCTATGGATGCTCATATGGCCGTAACAGTGGGGAGCTTAGGGTTCCCCGAGAGGAATTATATAAGTCTATGGATCTCCAGATTTGGGTTCTGAGAAGGATGACATAAAATTCTTTTTCCTCGAAGCATATAGAGGATTAGAAGGACTTTAGAATAGCTCTTGTGATGCGATATACTCTATTACTTTGGGAAATTACACACACACGCACACGCACACGCACACTGCACACACACAGATATATTATATATATATATATATATATATATATATATATATATATATATATATATATATATATATATATATATATAGTGTATATGCTTAAAAAATCACAGTAGATGCACGTGACTTCATAAATAAGCGATTTCTGACTGTCATTTCCCGTGGTATTCGCTTAAATATGTATATATATGAAAGGTGAAAGTAGTTGAGTCAGCCAAAGTGAGAAAATGCGAATGGAGCAGGAGCAGGAACAAACATGGGGAAGTATTACAATTTGCTCCAACCAACGTGTTTCATATTTATTTATAAACTACTTAAAATGAAAACCGAAACTTCACACATAGGTAAAAATACACTAACAATTGACAAAACAAAACGTGAAATTAAAAGCACATACGTTAATTAAAAGTTCAAATAGAAAGTTAAAAATAAATAAATAAATAAATTAGTAAAATACAAAGATAAAAAAATCGAGGAACACTGGGGGTCGACGTACCATGGCAAGAGATTCACAAAAACTTAAAGGGAGGTGGATAAGACTTGAGGATCAATTGTTCATTTGGATGGAGGTTTGACCCACAAAAATGAAATCATCATATTTAATGGGAACTTTACATTTTTTACTGTGTTCACGTATACTGAAATGTTCAGGATTTGAAAGTGAGCATCCGGTACGGAAACTAACTGCCTCGCGGCAGTCTAAGCGAACCCTCTTCATCATCTGAGAACTCACGTAGTTCCCAGACTACATCTGATATTTGTACACTATACCAGAGGACATGAGGGGGCATAAAGGATCTTTAAATCGGAATAAGTTTTACCTTTTATTACGCCAAAGTATTTTTGTACGATATTTGTAAATTTGGCCCTAAAGGAATCATCGTGCAAATATGGGAATCGGGCATAAAAAGGAAGCTTTGGAACATTTGTTTCATTGGCGTTAGTGCAAAATATTTTATTAAGAACCTTGTAAATAATCCTGTTGACGATCTTGTCTATATAAGTTATTGTTGAAAACAAAGGCGGTGTCCAGCACCGCCATTTCTAAAGGAGATTTAAAGGTAGAACGGTTAAAATTATTAAAGTACGAAACAGGTTCGGGAAATAACTTGTCTAAAATTATGCTAATGGTCTCCCTAACAGGAACATTGGTAAAAAGGGATCCAACATCTAAACTCCCCATAAATGTATAAGAATCTTGGGGAGTAATAATTCTTTAAACGATTTTTCAATAGAAACAGTATATTGATTCTTAGTTAAAGGTTCAAGCAACGGGACTAACAATTTTGCAGGTTGATAATTAGGTGTATTGTAAGAAGCTAGAATAGGGCGGAGGGGAACGCTAGGTTTATGAATCTTGGATAGGCCATACATAACGCAAAAGGAAGAGCCGGTGGTAAACAATTGACGATAAGTTTCTTAGTGAGAAAAGTCAGTTTGATACTACAATTTTTAGGAAAAGAGACATTTACAGGTTTGGGAACCAATTTGTCCTCATAATTTTAAATCTAACTTCCTTTTTACTCTTGTATATAGAGCCGTCTCCTTTACGTCTAACTGGCATATCTTTCGTAAAGAAATTACCTTTCTTTTAACATATTTTACCGATAAGTGCTTTCCCACCAAGCTCGTCAACAAGATTATTTACAAGGTTCTTAATAAAAAGTTTTGCACTGACACCAATGAAACAAATGTTCCAAAGCTTCCTTTTTATGCCCGATTCCCATATTTGCACGATGATTCTTTTAGGGCCGAATTTACAAATATCGTACAAAAATACTTTGGCGCATTAAAAGGTAAAACTTATTCCTGTTAATCCATTCATAATTGGCTCCATGTTTAGATTTGAAGATCGTTTATGCACCCCCATGTCCTATGGTATAGCGTACAAATATTCTTGTCGCAGATGTAGTCTGTAAGTTACGTGGGTTCTTCTCAGATGATGAAGAGGGTTCGCATAGAGTGGCACGAAGGAGTTAGTTTCCGTATCGGATGTTCACTATTAAATCCCGAACAGTCCAATATACGTGAACATAGTAGAAAATGTAAAGCTCCCATTAAATATGATGATTTTACTATTGTGGGTCAAACCCCCATCCCAAATGAACTATCGATCCTCGAGAGTCTTTTCATTAAACAACTTGTTCCGCAGTTGAACAACCTGTCCACCTGCACTCCCTTGTATCTTTCTTAAGCCTATTGTTTTTGTACACATTCTTTTAGTTTTTGTTTATCTCTTGCCATGGTAGGCCGACCCCCCGTTGCTCCTCAATTTTTTTTTAACTTTGTGTTTTACTTTTTTATTTTCTTTACTTTCTATTTGAACTTTTAACTGACACAAGTGCTTTTAATTTCTCGCGTTGTTTTGTAAATTGTTAAGTGTATTTTTACATATGTGTGAACTTTTTGTTTTCATTTTAACTAGTTTGAAAATGATTTTTAGACATTTATCAAATTAATTTAATTGATATTGGTCATTATTTTATTGTACAGACCCAGAGGATGCATTCTGCTGAATGCGAAATGTGTCTGTTGGAATAAATTGTAATACTTCGCCATGATTGTTCTAGGAGCTCACTGTGCACGCATATATATATATATATATATATATATATATATATATATATATATATATATATATATATATATATATTATGTGTGCTGTTGTGTAAATTCTTATAATGTAAGTTTTGTAATGCAATTATAATTTTGGTAATATGATTAATTCACCTCAGAACCTGTGTATCATGTTATGAAATGTATGTTTTGTGTTCAGATTCCCACATTTAAAGATAACACATGTTAAGTAGTGTAACTTTTCATTTTGAAACATACGTAAGACAGAGAGGAAGAGTAAGCGCTTATATGTAAGCCTCTGGAGAGGGTTGTTTTTCACATCTTGAAAATGCCTTAGCTAAGCTAATTTTTTTGTTGTTCCAATCGGACCTGTAACGAAACAAGGGGGCCTTGTTCATAGACATATGCGAACGCAGCCAGAGACCCCTACTCGATATCCCTATAGAGATGATGTAATATGTTTTCATCTCGGACGCGTACACTCAACTATACCCATTCACCCTGATACGCATATTTACGCATATAAAATTGTCATTCGCTTTTGAGACGTAGCGGCATGTATTAGAGAGTGTAGCATTGCTCTCAAATCTCTCTCTCTCAAATCTCTCGCCCTCGCTCGTTGGCGAGACTGTTTCATTAACGTAATGTAATTCACATTTGTATTTGAGCTGGTCACTCATTATCATATAATTCTTAGTAAAATATGTGTTAGTTGTGGAATTTGAGCATAGTGCTATTAATACTATTTTTGTGAAGGCACCCACGAAAGGTTGAAGATTGTAACAGGCCTTTTCTTTCTGAGGGAGAAGTTGCAACTGCGTATAAAAGGTATTTTACAAATGTTTTGCACTTCGAGGTTTTATTTTACAGTGTTTGGATAAAATTATCATTTTCTATACATTTTTCTTTTGCTTTGTTCTTTTGACATGTCCATTATATATGCTTAATGTTTGTACTGTCAATGCTTTAATTGTTTTCATATTATGCATTATATTTTTTTGCATAGTTTTTATTTTGTTTAATTGGTTTTAATAATATTTTATTGTGTAACTGTTTGAATCTATAACTAGTGAATTAATTTGTATTTAATTAAATTTCATTTCAAATATAATTATTGCTTTATAATTTAATCTAATTCATTTTCTTGATAAATTTTGATTTAATTTTGCTTAATAATTAATTCAAGAATGAATTAAACTTTTGTTTTCAAGTAATAACATTTCGCTAAGATTGTGAATTTAACTTATAAATTTTGAGTTTAGAAATAAATTTTTTAATTTAAAAGTTATATGAGCATTTTATTATACCACCAGTATTATATTTTATTTTTGTTTAGGTAGAAATATAGAGTGGTAACTGTGCCATTTCCCTCAAATTAATCAGAATCAGGGAAATACTTAGATTACAAATTACAGAAGGAGTGATGCCCTCTAATTAAGATTACCTCACATCTATTTTAATGAACTTAGACTGATTGTTTTCTTGGCTGTTCAGTTCTATAAGGGATCGCTGTTACCTTTGGAGTATTATGTCGTTTAGTATTTGTGATGAAGGGTCAGGTGTCTAGCTGTAGTGAGGTAAGCAATAACCAAGTACTTGATCAAACTGTGCCCTAAGTACAAAGGGTGTCTTAGGAATAAAAGGGTCTCTTGCGCTAACAGAACAGGTAATAATGATAAGTAGTAACCATATACTTGGCAATTTGGGTTAACAAATATTAATGGTGTCCAGACACAGATCTTTGGCTACTTCCCCCAAGTATTAATGGTATCCAGACCCAGATACTCTAGGCCACTTCGTCACAATATATACTTCAGTCATATATCGTTCAATAATAATGTCTTGAACGTCGAGGCTAATAAGAGATAATTTACACTTTACTTCGGTATATTTATTAATAATAATTTATAAAGCCTTCTATTACAGTTTAATCCTCATTAGTTATAGCCTAGTTCAAAATCTGGAAAATGTGGTGGTATAAGGACCCTCAGGCATTTTTGAGTGAGCTGGGAAACAGTCTTTTTTAATGTGTATTTTTTTGTGCTGAATTCAAATTTTTTCTGTTTGCCAAGCTGTATCTGTAGCGGTTTTCACCCTAGCGGACAAAATCCAAGATGGACGTCAATTTACTAGACAATGCATATTTTGAAGAACTGCTTCAAATGTAAGACATATCAGTGGAATAATGCTTTGTTTTTCTTAATTATGTGAGGACTGATATGTTTTGACTGTGATATGACTTTTGGTGGGAAGTTTAGTCTGACCATATTTTTCAGTCTTAGATATGTCCTTTGATCAGAATTTATGACTCATATATCTTGAACCAGTGATGATTTCGTTAGATTCCCGAAAAATGTATTTTTGCATCTCAGCATTTGGTTTAACGGCCTCGTTAGTTTTAGCTATGAATTTTGAGAGAGAGAGAGAGAGAGAGAGAGAGAGAGAGAGAGATTCGTTCAACCCTGACAGGTAGGCGGGCCACTCACAGTCAATCTGGTCGTATGATGAGAACTGAGTGGGAGGAGACTCCAAAAAAAGGACTGGAAACTCACGTTACTGCCCGGATTGAACAAAGTAGTCAGGCTTACGTTAGCAGCCACACAGTTCGAACGTGGCGGATGGAATAGCTGATAATGAACCATAAATGCTCAGACTGTGCCGTTGCAGCCAGTTTAACAATGAAAAAAAAAGCCACGAAAAAGGATATTGGGTCAATGATTGGTTGTTGAAGAGAGAAAAACTAGCATTTATTGCTTTTAAAGGAAATACAGGTAGCTCCCAAGGATTGCTATGATAAACGTATGGGTGGACGAGGCAACATTCAATTTTGCAGGAAGATTATAACGGTCGTGCAAAAGGACACATGCATGACGAAATCCACAACCGCCTATGAAGGGCCAAGTGCCACATTACGCCATTTAGTGAGTGACTGTTCTTATCAAGATATAAAATTTAGTGTGGTATAAAATTGAGTGTGGATATATCGCCCAAAGCTCTTGGAAGAGTCAATGCTGGAGACATGTTGAGCTATTTGGACAACACTCTGCAAAGACTACATAAAAAAGATAAATAAAAATTCATTCCCAAACCAGTAAATGTTTGGGAATGATGACTCAGGCTTTTACACAGGTGTGTATAGAAAAAACACATTTACTGGTTTAAGGGAATGAATGAATAGTTCGTGTTTCTTTAATTTTAAAACGGAACTCTATTTTAACCCTCCTCCATAGAGCTTATACTCCACTCATCAAACTGGATAAGCTTTCACGACGAAATATCCTTTCTGGTGAAAATATTTTTAATAATAATTGTTTTCCTTCACGACTTTTTTTCAGATCTCTAAACAAACTGCTGACAGAGAAAATGGTGCATTCAACCCAAACCCCAAAACCGGTATCTACTGTATCGAGACTAAAAGATGTTGCAAGTTTCCCTTTCTTGCATGATGATACCTTTAGGAGAACATGCACATCCACTATTCAAAGATGTTCCGGCTGTGGACTTGAAAATTATCCCCAAAATCACCCTTAACCATTGGATCGCTGTTTAGAGTCAAAGACCGACTCAGTCCTCTGCTTTCGTCCAGCGTCGTATATAAATAATACTTGCCCGAGATGTGATCGGACGGGACATACGTGGGATGCACGAGGAGGCTGTTGAAGGTTCGAATTGATTCCCACAGGGCATAAGCCATAGAACAGGTAGTAGGTTTATCAAATCCAGAACAATCCAATATACGGAATCACTCAAAAACATGTAAAACATATATTGACAGCAAGGATTTTTCTATCTTGGGCCAACTGCGGAACACACAACAACCTGACAATTTTAGAATCTATCATTATTAAAAAAAGACTGTACCGTCGTTAATACCCAAACGTCCTCTGTAAAATTGTTCATAGCCTAGTTTGGGCAACTGGTCTGCCTCACTGTATTTTTACCTATATTGTGTCAGTTTTACTCTTTCTTTTGTATAGGTAGGTGTTTCTGAAATTTTAGTGAAGTCCTGTACTTTTAATATGTCTGACTTTGAAGGTGCTGTTCAATTTTAACTTTTAACTTTTAACTTTTAACTTTTAACTTTTAACTTTACCATTTTAACTTTGTACTTTTTACTGTATTGAGAGCTGTTGCCATGACATTTTAATATAAATTAAATTAGATCAATTATTAATGTTCGTAAACTTATATATATTTTTAGCCTTGAAAATGCGACCTGGAATTCGTCGCGAAACGTCGGCATTAATAAACTGTTGAAAGATGAGGATGCCTTTCCCTACTACTTCCTTCGGTATATATATATATATATATATATATATATATATATATATATATATATATATATATATATATATATATATATATATATATATATATTACATAATTTGGTACTTTGAAACTTTGTCGTTACTCCAGGATCTAGAAACGCTACGTCCTTCAGTCTCCAACATCACTGTGGTGAATGAAAGTTTTATGTAATTTCATTTCATTTACACTCGTAAGGTAATTTGCAATTATATAAAATTTTACAAATTCAGTATGTAAAGAAATGAGAAAAATGTATTTATATCTTGTCTAAGGGACGAAACGTCTTATGCACCACTTCCTGATTTCCTAGAGGCCTCTACTTTCCTTAATTCTTTCCGATATGAAGGTCTTATATTTATTATTTATCTTGTTGTTCACCATTTCTTTCTTTGCATCAGGAAACTTTCTTTAGTTTCTCAAATTTCGATTGATAAGCTGCATTTCTTGTGTTTGTCAGAATATTCTTTACTTTTTATATTCCACAGACATTGCTACGACTTATAAATCTCGAATAACCCCGTCCAGAACTCTTTATCCATGAAAAGTCTGACTTGTTGAACGATATCCTCTTCTGCGCCGTTTCTTGGTAAATGAACCTTCTACTATGAGATTCTGGGCCACTGTAACACGGTTTTTTGGACTTTGCTCCTTATCAAAGCATCGGATGTAGCTGAAAGTTGACATATGTATATTTTACAATTACACACAAATTTTGCCAGCATTATAATAACTTAAACCTGATAGTTTTAATTTTTATAGAGTAAAAATTATCCAGCTGACGCCATGGCCAATGATTACGAGCCAAGAGTCGAAAAACATTCATTACGAAATGTTGCCCCGCCCATCCACCAGACAGAGAAACTCATTCACCTTTTTCCATCGGCTCTGAAACCCATAGCAGTCAAGAATGGCCAACAGGATTTGGAATTGTCCCCTTGGTTGCAAAACTGCATTTCTCTTACAACTTGCAACTTTATACAGTCAAGAGAAAGCCTGTGGCCATGACAAAGACTTTATGAATGGCGGAACGATACATAGATGTGGGTGGGGTATCTGTGCTAGCGTAGTAATACTACTGTAGCAGTAGTGGCGTAACAGTACTAGTAATAACAGTAATATACATGAATTAAACGTTTAGGCCAACTGCTGGGATCCTTGAGGATCATTTATCACTTCTTACAACTACTCGAGAAATTAGTTTTTATAGCCAGAAGTTAAATTTTCTAATCCAACAATGCCCGTGATAGCCTTCAGTTTTATCCTGAATTATAACGAGGCGAAAGTGGGTGGAGCCTCATGAAGTCATCATTCTGACGATAATTATTGGTGAAGGTTTAAAGCCAAAATACGGTACCGGCTATTTTTTTCAGTAAATAGGTAGATAGCCTATAAATAAAAATTGCTTGACATTGGATATAGCAGTTATCAAATCAAGCTTGTGTACTATGTTTTGGAAAATTACCAACTATTCCCTACATCTTGTCAATCTGATTGTGACCTATAAAGTTGACTGTAATTTCTTAGGAAACTTATTTTGGGAGTTAGACTAATAATCGAAGTGATTTTGTATTTATTAACATATTTTGTTGGTTTGTTCATTATGACAATTATCGGTGTAGAACTTTCACAGTTCATAAAGGTGTACTGCTTTGCTTGTATTTAAATTTTTGTGTCATTGTTGCCAGAGGTTTAGCCTTCGTTACGTATAGCCAATCATCCATCAAGAAAGAGGGAAGAAATGCTGTCATAAGTTACGTAACGAGTGCGTTTGAAACCTTTTCTCTGAGTAAGTTGGCCCGTCTTCAAAAAAAGTCACTTTTACATTATAAGTACCAAATTTATTCAACCTACGTAATGCAAAATACAGTCAAAATTTATGTGTAGATATAATGTGTATTCTGAATAAGCGTTATATTTATGAAACGCATAGATAAAAAGTTATTGCGAAAAAACCGTGTTACAGAGGCCCTGAATCTCATAGTAGTTCATCAAGCCTCGTCGAAGACACCACTCACAGTCAAACTATCAGTACTGAACGACTTAATCTAAAAAAAACCCTATTTGACTGCCGTGTCGGAACGTGAGTTGCTCATTCAAACTTCAACTGTCAGGTTTGTCGGTCCGGCTTGACTGCCGGGCTTGATCAGACCTGACTTAACTAAAAAACACCCCACTCACATTCAAACTTGCTTAAACCCCGCCCATTTCGATCGGGCATGACATATCCCATCTCATGTGAGTGGTCGGCCTAAGGGTCAACGGCCTTTATAAAGCAATAGGAAGATTGCTCTACTCGAAAGGGTACGATTTTCCAGTTCACAATTCTTATCATAAAAATGACCAGAATAATTCACAATATTTTCTAAATTTATATGCTATATTATCAATGTGATAAAATTCAGCGATTGTCCATGTTTTCAAAGGCAAGGTCATGATTGCCTTTATATTGTTGCCTTCAAAATACCTAACCTAATAAGTAAAAATAGTATTCCTTTCACCGAACATAATTACTAAGAGAATATTATTACACATTGATTACCCTGCAATCCATTATTGCTCCCATGTTTCTTGAAAATGTTAAGCTTTTATCTGCTCTTACATCAGTATATATGAACAGGACTATTCCGGTAAAAGAATGTTTGAAGTCACGCGG
>NC_087216.1:48803965-48843965 GCF_015104395.2 Macrobrachium nipponense | reverse complement strand
AGAAAATACTAATGTACTCTGACAATTGCATAGAATGAAGATTAACATGATAAAAATCATATTTTAACTGATAAAAAATTTTATATATGAATTGATAAAAATTATTAATGTTTATGCTAACTGTTATATATCTGATTCATTAATCAATATACTAACTCATATATAACTGCAGTTATTGGTAAGATAAAAGGTGACAGATTGATTATAGGCTACCTGATTTGTTTATACATATGTATATGGATTCATATAATTATGATTAATATATGTGCACTTTAAATAGATTCCTATTGCGTACACGCAAAGATATATTTAGATTCTGTTATTTATGATCATTTATATATAGATTCCTAGTGCGTACACGCAAAAAATATATTTCGATTCTGTTATTTATGATCATTTATATATAGGATACATGATACTTTATATAGGATACATGACCGAGGTTATACTACTTCACATTTAACTAGCGTTCGAACAACTTTTCGTCCATTACACAGTTCCAGACAACCACCTATAGCCAAATGAAACGGCCAATTTCACAGGGTTAAAACAAGGGGAAAATTTGCCTGGCGGGTCCAACGTTCTATTTTGCGCTCATACTTATTCTCTGCATCCTAAGCTACACGATTACGTTCGCGATGAATTAAATCATCCTCAGCACGAGTCCTTCGCCAGCAAAGTAGAGTTGAATATCCTTCGGGTCGTAATTGTAAAAAATAAACAGATATCAATACGAATCCCAAAGAAAATTCGATATTACTGGTAGTAAATTACTAGACAAAGAAGTGGAAAACGGAGCTATTTGTAAGATTGCCAGGCAACATAAGATTCAAAGAGAATATTAATCATGATTCTGTATTTCTCTATGCTAACTGAAATTAAGTTGTGATAAAATCTGATCCTATGTGCCCTAACAAAAGTTTCATATTCAATTTTCTCGCGCGCATCCTCTGAGGTTAATTTTTTTTTTAAAAACTTTATTAATAGGTAGGAGATGCAACGAAAAAAACCCACTATGTAACTAATTTCTAAATAACTTGTTTGGGTTTTTTCAAGAAAAATGTGACATTTTCCCATGAAATGTTTTACTTGAATTGTAATAGGCTAATGTTGCAAGTAAATATTTCATATACATATCTTGATACTTCTAAATGTCTATGAGGTTCAGAAAAAATTAATTCATTTTGTTGTTATAGAAATTCTATTTGCTTATTTTGTTATTAATTTAGACACGTCTGCCTTGCCCTTGAGAAGTTCGGGCTAAGCATTCCTTTCTCCAGTCAATCTGCTTTGCAAGCGCGAGATGAAGCCTGTGCAAGCAGATATTTGAGGTTAAAGGAATCAATGCTGATACGGCAATGATGGCGTCGTCACTTGGCAGGAGATTGCTCTCAGCCAGCTAAGAGTTACGTTACTTGCTGAAAGAGATACGACTTTAGGATAAATTTTTTGTTTTTTTAATACTCGACCCACATGAGAAGAATGTCTGAAAAAAAAACAGTACCAAAATTGAACAATATTAGTTTCATGTTGGAATTATGTTAAATTAAATATTCCTTATTCAAACTAATGAAAAGGTTTCCATACAAATTCTATATATATTAGCCCTGTATAAGATTCATATAGGATTATTCCATAGATAAGATTTTTCACTTCTAGACTTCCTGACTTTAAAATCTCTTTTATTTTATTTTATTTATTTATTTATTTTATTATTATTATTTTTTTTTTTCATTGACTACGAATATAAATCACCGGGACAGACAATATGTCAGTAGGTTTTGGATATGTGTTTGAACTTTTAGCTTATTTGTCATTACTAAAGCGTTAAGTTAGAGTTCAACTCTTTACGCATATATCCGGATATTTAATTAACCTATGGTTACGTTTTGCTTATTGATTTTATCGTGATTCCTTTTTTATTATAATTTATAACCCTTCCGACTTCTTACGGAGTGTATTATATTGACTCCACTTGTATCCATATTTATTTTATTTTTTTATATTTATTTATTTATATATATATATGTTTGATAAATTAATGGTTGGCTTGAATATGTGGAAAAGTGTTCTAGCGGCGTACCGTATAAGGCTACTTGCGGCATCAATTCTATAGATACAGATATAAATGATAAAGGTATTTAAAACGCGAGAACCGCTATAATCCAGTTTGGATCCAATATCACGAGTTGTAACTCGTAAGACATTGACACTTCCTATTTAATTATCCGTTATTCTACCAAACCGATTGACTGTGGGTGATAAAATATATTATTGGTTTTCTTAATGGAAAGGAATTCACACCACGTGTTATGGAGATTATTATTGATTTACACCACCCGAGTCAGATTATCATGTGTTGAATTCCATGTTTACTGATTTAGCACTCATAAATATTCCTAACGCACTCAATTGCGGTGTTTTGTTTTTAGTGCTATTAATTCTATATAACGTGTCAAGGAACTGTTGACACTAAGAAGTGTTTATTCCCTCTGTCAGACTCGTAATTCTGTTAATAATTCTACGTATATTCTTTTCAGGATTGATTTGGCACAGGAAAGGCTCCTAAACTGACAGGTGTCTTAGTGTATCCCTTGTTTTCATGACACGTGTTACAATTAGTTATGTGCTTTTTATATCTGTAAGCATTGTAGGCCAGTAAAATAGTGATTTGGCTTTCTGTGACATAGTAGGGAACCCTGGATGACGGAATGCAACCAGTTTAGGACGATTGGTATGAAAGAGATTATTACTACTACCTGGTCGTTAGTCATCTGCTGTGTTCTTCGGGTTTTCCTCGTCACGGACCTACATATAATACTACATTGATTACATAATTCTGGTACACATACTTTCAAATATACTTTTGCTTTAGGGTTTCTGCTCGAAGTGTTTATTGTTTTTGCTTAGCCGCTGACCCTGTTTCCGTTCGAAGTGTTTATTGTTTGGTGTTTATTGCTGCTGACTCTGTTTTCCGTTCGAAGTGTTTATGTGTAGGTTATGTCTGTTGACTCTTGCTTTGTTCAGTTTGTAACAGTTCTGCGCTCCAACCCAGATATTCAATGCTCGCGATCTCTTGGGTTAAGGAATTTTCTTGTTTAGATACGGTTTTAACAATAGGCACGGATGTTTCTATATCTTTTAGTCCAATTAATGGTTCTTTGGAGTATGGTGCGGATTGCGGGATAATGCGGCAGCTATGATAATTTGCTTTCCCAGGTAGATATCTTATCTTGGCTCCAAAGACCTGAATGATCATTTGTCACCGAGTTCCTTTTGGACTGTGATTAAAGCCTTTCAAAAACTCGGTAAAGGACTCATGTTCAGTAAGGACTTTATCAGGATAGCCATAGATTATGAACTTAAAATGTACTAGTGAGTTAAAGATACCTAGCCCTTCCTTGCCTATTACTGCATATTTATTTTCAGAGGGCTTTAGTTTACATGAATAAAAAGCTATAGGAAAGAACTGTTTATCATATTGCTGAAGTAGTATCCCTCTTACCCCTTGGTCTGAGGCGTCTGTTGCTAACAAAAATAAAAAAAATTCCTTATTTAAATCAGGGATTTTTAAGTTAGGTGAGCTGCATTATTCCGCGTTTTAAGATATCGAACGCCTGTTGATGCTTTTAGACCATAATAAATCTACGCTCTTCTTCGTAAGATCTGTTAAAGGAGCTGTCATGATTGAAGAGTTACTTATTTGCATACGATTGTAATACCCACTACAGCGCAAAAGTGCTGTATCCCCCTTTTACGTTAATAGGTACAGGAAAGTTATGAATAGCCGACACCTTACCATGGACTACTTTAAGACCTTGACTAGACACATAAAACCTAGATAAACATGTTCGGTTTTTAAAAACTCACATTTAGATATTTTACTCTGAGATTATTTGTCTTTGTCTCTGTAGCACTAGCTCTAGTTTATGTGAATGTACTTCTAAGGTATTAGAAAAGATTACAAGATCATCCATATAGGCATGTAGGGTATCCCCTAAAAGTCTCCAAACACTATATTGTAATTGGGGTGCAACGTAAGCCGGAGGCATACGTAAAAATTGATAATGTCCCCTGAGTGTGCTGAAAACGGTGTATGAGGTACAATCACTTAGGTAATGGTATCTGGTAAAAGCTTTTAAGTAAGTCCAAGCTGGTGAAAAATTTATTCTAACCTAACAGAGATAATATGTCGTCGCTACATCGCACTGGAAACTATCGGGAGTCGTTTCCTTGTTTAAGCGACAGAATCTACGCAGATACGTCAAGTCCGATCTTTTATGGCATGACGTTTGAGGGAAAAATTATATGGGCTTATTTGATTTCCTAATGACTCCTATTACTAACATTTTTCAACTTCGTCATTTATCTCTATTTTGAAATTTCATTGAGAATCTATACGAAGGTACATAAATAGCTATATGTTTGTCCTTAGACCGTGTTTTGTTTTCAATGACATCCGTTTTTTTTTTTTTTCAGAAATCACTCGCTAGTGGAGAAACTTCGTGGTATTCAGATAAAAGATAAAAAAAAAGTTTCTGCTGAATCATCTCTGCTTGAATGACTTTACTGATATTACTTTAGATAGCATATAAGAGAGATTCATCCACGAGTGATTGGGCGGGATTAAAAATTAGCAACAATAAAAAATGCGATATTTATAACTTCCGTATCCACGATATGTATACGTTTGTGGATCATTAGATTTAACTTGTTGCTGCTAGTCAACCGTGTCTAGGGCTTTGTTCGCGGAAATCGTTATATTTCAGAGTGTCGGGAAGGATTAAAATTTCATTTCCCAGCACAGTCTTTTTACACGCACTAAGACATTCGAGGGTGCATGCATCTCGAGATTTTGCGTGCAAACTACGACTGCGGTTGTGGGAGAATTCTGTTGGGGTCCATTTGAACATGTTACGATTTATGAGACAAATGTATAGTTCCTTTATATATGTTATTATTTGATTAATTGTCTCTTTATTTTTGTTCAAACTGATTTTAATATGTTTGAAGGTTTATAGGATTTTCCTTTGATAAACACGCCTTATTTTTTGCAGGATGTAAGATAATATTTTGTATACTCCTAGATGGATCTTACAATTACACTAGATACAGATCAATGTTTTTTATAACTATAGAGGTATCTGTAAGCGCTCGCTTATCGGACTTCTCATTAGGAAGTTCGAACAACAGACAGTGAGTCCGTAAATACAGGATATTACGTGTACTAAAGGAATAAACAAGAATATTCTAATTTTTACGGCGCGTACAGTCGGGCTTATCAACCACCACCACTACTTATATAACTTACGTATTAAAAAAAACGAAAACCTGCTCTGATTACTTTATACGGTCGTGTGTTTCATAGGAAAAATCCTTTTTAATTCAAAAAGATATTGGCATGTATGAACCAACATCGCTTTTCCCCACTCTGCTAGAGTCGCTTATTGTGTGGAATTTGCTATGCTTTGAACACTCGGCAGATTTAAACTAACCTTGACCGCTTGACTAGGTGACACAGTAACCGAGTTTGCTTGTTTGATTCTGAACGGCTACTGTTTTCTATTTCTTTTTGTAATAATTAGGATCCTTCTCTTTATTACCATCGGCAACGTATTGTGTGTTTTTAGCATTATGTTGCTGGTTACGTATAAAGCAATGAATGACGAACTATTAGGAACTGAGCGATTACTATTAAGACAAGTTATCACTACTGCATTCAATATTAACTGTTTGTACTTCATTCTTTGCTAAAATTTGAAATAGTGAGGGATCCTGGTCAGCGCATTAGCCTGATGAAAGTTTTTACAGACATGTTATTCCTTGCAATCCAGCCATATTTTAAATAGTTAAGTTGAGTCATGAGGTTCGATATTTTATATAACTCAAAAAACTCAAGGCTAAAACTGCAGATCGGGACTTTGCAAAGGAGCATTTATTGTCATGGCCCGAAATAGTGTTACCTCTAATTTATCTAGATTTAAACGGGTGTTCCACTTGTTTTTGTGTGTTTTCTAATCACTACGGTGCTTAACTACCCTATCCATGCATCTGTATAAATACAGACGTCCACTGCGTAAACGCATATTCACTGTTTAATATAATTTGTTACGTAAGGGGATTAATAATCACCCAAAAATGATAAAATTAACATAGTATATGATTATGATATTTCAGTAGAACTTCTGGAAACAGACACTCAAAGATAAAAAACTCGCAGTAGCGAAATCTCAATGATGTAGATAATTTCTGTAAAAAAAAAAAGTAAGATTCCTAAGAATGGTCTCGTAACTTCAGCCACAGGAATAACGAAAGTTCGACCTGCAAAGGAAAACCACTCAAAGTTACTCCAAACTGAATAAAAAATTGTACTTAGCTTGCTTTTGTGGGAAGTCACGGTGTTCCGATAACGACACACGGCCTTGGTCTCCTTCTCTATTTAGCGGATGACCTGGTTTGGCTTCAGTTTCCCCCGTGCGCGTTGTTTCGATGATTCGAGCCCTTGAAAGATCCGATGCTGCAGACGCGTTCGGTTTGTTTCTTGAAGTGCCCGAAACGCTCACTAACGATGTTTCTTGAATGATTCTAATGAGAGACGAAGCTTGCGTATGCCGTAGGAAAAAGACACGTCGGTTTTGTTTCTTGAAGTTATTCACTAAACGATGATACTAAGTTGCTTGAAGAATCTCTTGCTTTTCATCGTCGGTGAAGTTCTTGTTGTTTTCTGAAGTCGCTCACTAAACGATGATACTAGGTTGCTTGAAGAATCTGCTGCTTTCGTCGTCGTTGACTTCATGATTTATTATTCTGTTTTATCTTCGGAGAAGTTGTAGAGTCCTTCTGGTACGCTTGCCACCATTTTAGACGCGTACAGCCGCTTGCCACCACTTTTAGGGCTTGTGCCTTGTATGATAAGGCGCCCTATGAGGTAATGTTAGACTTGCGATAATCTTACGCTAAGTCGGTTGGTATTGCACTTCCATCTTCAATGGAGTGTCTTGGGGTTTGTAGATCACTTACGAAGTCAGGATTATCTTCTTGTTTATGACGACGATGTGTTAAACTCATGATTCGGTAAGGAGGTTCTTGTAGAAAACACGAAGTATAAAAATATATATATTCTTCTGAAGTTTTACATGGTGAAGATCAGGTATGATTGTACAAGTCTTCTAATAACGATAGCTTGATCGCTTCTGCCAATGATGATGGCTACTTCTGTTCTCTCTACATGATAAAGCTTAGGTAAAGAGATACAGGTCTTCTAATGACGATATCTAACTCTGTTCTGCCTGTCTACCATCTCTGTTACAAGTTATGAAGGAACAGACAGTAGTTCGAACATATGAACATACAATCAGATTGACATAGTTTCATACGAACATACAATCAAATGAGACATGCTACAGATCACGTAGGCCGTTTGAATTATAGGTCGCGGTAGTTGTCTCAAGCAGGGAGCTTAGACTAATGTTTATAAACAATTGAATGACTACAGGTGACGGCAAGTTATCTTAGCCTACTTTTATTGTATAAGTCATCTTTAGCGTCTCTAGTCTGATCACATTCCTGCAAGCAATCTGGTTGACCTCTTAAGTTTTAGTCTTTTATATATGGACTAACATTCCATATTTTTATTATGTAAACACTTCACATAATATATATATATATATATATATATATATATATATATATATATATATATATATATATATATATATATATATATATATATATGTATATATATATATATATATATATATATATATATATTATATATATATATATATATATATATATTGTAACAATCTCCTATGAGTTAGTCTAGGAGTAGGAGAGGAGTCATTACACAAACACCCACAGTCACTTTATATCAAACCAGAATATTAAGGAACGTAAATTAAATATGAAAGAAATGCTAGATATATATATAATTACAACAAATAACAAGTACTAATAAATAACAGCAGTACAAATCATACAAATGAAATAAGAAAAACTTACGAATACTTAATAATTGTAAATAATCACTTCACAAACACTCTTCAAGTATGTAAAACAAACTGGAGAGGGGTTAAAGGTCCCGTAGTCTGAAAGCCAATGACATATGCTCTTATGAAGCCAAGGAAGTTAACAGGAAACGAGACTCGGCAATGAGTCTCGAGACTGAAGGGACAGGTGGTAGCATACTTAATGATTATCGAGTACTGAAACAATTATTCCCCGGACATATGATTAATGCAAATCATATTCTACAAAATATAAACATAATCGTAACAATATATATATATATATATATATATATTATATATGATATATATATATATATATATATATATATTATATATATATATATATATGTATATGTATGTATATATATATATATATATATATATATATATATATATATAGTAATATATATATATATATATATATATATATATATATATATATATATATATATATATGTATATAGTATATATATCTATATATATATATATATATATATATATATATATATATATATATATAGAATATATGATATGACGTTAAAAGTTGCACCATATGGTGGGTTTTGGTAGTTTATATCATTTTTATTCTATGAAATTCTTTTCTAAGAATGATTGATTTGCGGTTACATGAAGACCATTACATTTTTCCTTCCTTTTTTGAGATGAATAAAACAAATTTCTTCTATGCCTTACTTTCATATAATTACTGGATTCCAAGTTTTTTTTTTTCTTACCATTTGCATGGTATAAAATGCTTCCATTTTGGCTATTAATCTGAGACACCGTAGCTTTTTTTTTTTTTTTTTTTTTTTTTGTGATACTAGACACATCCCTCCACCTAATTTCACGTTGCTTAATTTAGGAACATAACATTTGGAGATCATTCTAGTAATGAATACCTTTTTCAATATGCTGATGTATATTGTGATGCTTTGAGGGGGATTCGTAAAATAAAAATAAAATCTCCATGGCAACTTTCTATACCTTCATATAACCCTCATAAATTGGTATCTATTTATGGGAATCAGAATGATACAAAATCCAAACAATTTCACAAGACGAAATTTTCGCTGCACATTTATTTACGCTTTTTGTAACCCAACCTGCTTATCTTGTTTTTGATGTTTTTTTTTTTTTGTAAATAATTGATCAAAATGATTTAAGGATTATGAAAAAAATGCCGAATTTCTATATAGAAGAATAAAACATTACTTATTATCGAAAGTATCCCAGATTGTTTTCAAGTTTTGGAGTAACCCAGAAAATGTTTAATTCGAGGAAGGGAAGAAATGACTGCTAATTACGGCAGGAATTTGCAATTTCATGGGGATTTTGGTTCAAATGGAAAGAAAAGCACTCATGGGTATTGTTGGATTTTTCTTGAATGGGAATTATCTCCGAGAAACTTAAAGATAAAAATAAATAAAACAAGTAAATGGGCAATTTTAACAAATAAATTTTCGAGATTTGTATCATTCGGGGAAAGATTAAATGGAGGTTAATAACTTAAGAATATTGTGTAGAGAACCAGGAGAGGAAATACATGTAGCTTTGGATTTTTTTAAAGAAAGCATCATTGAGTAGGAAGGGTGTGGTACAATATATATTAAATATAAATAATGTATGAGATAAAAAGTACGCACAAGAAACGCACAGACACGCTCTCTCTCTCCTCTCTCTCTCTCTCTCTCTCTCTCTCTCAGGTCTCCTACAGAGGTAAAAAATATTATTTTACCTAGATTTTTATTAATACTTAATTAGCTCATTACTTATTGGTGTATTTTTCCAAGTAAGTTTATTCTTTTTTACCTAACTCTTTTTTTACATTTTCGACAAATTTCTTAAATACCATTCCTTTAATCGTGACACGGCAATAAACCTATATTTATAGGGAATTGTAGATTTGCATAAAAAGCTTTAACAAGAATATTAGGATTCAGATGACAGGATAGAATATGAAAGGGGATTACAGAAGCTCGTCAATACGTATATGAGTTAATAACGAAATGGAAATGAAGATTGTTGGGACATGTCCTTCGAACAATTCCTGTGAGAATGCAGATTGATGGTGTGAGCTTAGTTCCTGTGTTGGTATAAGAGGAGTTGTAAGCCCCAGAGCTACTTGAAAGGAAGGGAGGAAGGGGATTAGTGGAGATACGCGTAATTTTACATATAGGAAAAGAACGTAGAAATTAATTCATGTTTAAGAATTCCTCATTCATATAACTGGTAACAAAATACCAACAACCTAACACTTTAGTAAATAGGAAAAATCTTGACAATTTCCATCATTGCTCCTTCTTCCACACGTAATAATCACGAGGAAGGACTCTTGTTCCACGACACCCTTCCTCTTCCAACTCTTGGACTCTCTCCCTCTTGATATGGAAATCACATGGTCAATAAGAGGAGCACTGAGGAGTCACTTCCATTCCTCGGCGGATGTCATGATTAGCCCGGACCAAGAAGGACTTTCTCTCAACACGAAAACAGCGTAAATGAAATACACTCGAATTCAGTCGCTCTGAATATTTACGATTGTTCTGAAAAGACGCCAACGTTCATCATCATAGCCTAAGATTAGTTTTTTGTTCTAATTAGCCATTTTTTTAACCATATTGATTAAGTCATTCTAATAGTTTTGATTATAGAACTGGAGTCTGTTGCAAAGTTGATTGACAAAAAAAAAATTTAAAGTAATTTTATATACATTTTACTAACAGACCTCACCGATGTACTAAGCATTATTAGTTGATTAGAGACCCTTGAATATATATATATATCTATATATATATATATATATATATATATATATATATATATATATATATATATATATATATATATATATGAATAACTTGATCACGAAGTATATAAAACGTGATGCTATGTATAAATAAATAAATAACATTGTACTAAACCCTAGCGATATTTTTGTCAGTTTTGATGTATGTTGTTTGTTTACAAAAGTCCCTATGACTCTGTGCTAGAATATTTAAGTAATGAACTTGTACTGCATGAATTGCCTATGTCCGTTAGTCACATAATTTCCTTAATTAAGTTATGTATTTGTGATTGCAGATTTATTTTTAATGGAGAATATAACCAACAAATATTTGGTATGGCCATGGGTAACCCTTTATCACCTCTCCTTTCAAACTTATATATGGAATTTTTTGAGAGGCAACACCTCCCGAATATCACACTTATCCCCTTAAAATGGTACCGATATGTCGATGATATCTTAGTAGTCTTACCTGGTGGTATCGATGTAAATGATTTACTGTCTAAACTAAATAATTTAGTGCCATCCATAAAATTCACTGTTGAAATTGAAAATAATAATGTCATCCCTTTCCTAGATGTATTAATACATAGAGAATCTTTCCAATGCAAATTCAGTATTTATAGAAAACCCACAAATAATTTAACATATGTACATTTTTATTCTGGCCACCATCTTGATATTAAAATTTAAATTTTTTCTTCTATGTTCCTACGCGCTTTGCGTATCACGAGTCCACAATATCTGGACCAAGAAATAGAATACATAAAAAAGATAGGAAACGATCTCTGCTACCCACCTCATTTAATTGATTTATGTTATCAAAAAGCTCACAAAAAGTTTTATAATGTTGCTATTAATGAAAAAGAAATGCCTAAAAATGTACTTAGCTTACCTTATTTTCGTGGATTTGAAACCATAAAATCGATATTTAAATCGTTTAATGTTAATGTAGTGTTCTCTTATAACAATACCATTAAAGATATGATAATTAAGAATAGTCCCGTAACAAATAACAACATCATTTACAAAATTCCTTGTAAGGATTGCCCTTCGTTTTACGTTGGTCAGTCAAGTAAAAATTTATGTGTACGTATAAAGCAACATATGTATTCAGTTAGAAACAGGCCAGACTTCAAATGCACTGTTTATCCATCTGAGTGAAAAATCTTATGTATTAATTGGGGTGATACCTCGGTAATTGCTAGATCTAATGATTATGTTTCAAGAAATTTACTGGAATCGGCAATTATACAAATCACTAATAAAAACAACCTAAATCTTAGTCAGGGAATGTACCATTTGGACCCATATATTTGTAAGATGTTTATGAAGGACCTCAAAATAAATGAACAACTAATATATTAGTCCCACATGATATAGTTTTATTATTTCTCTCTCTCTCTCTCTCTCTCTCTCTCTCTCCTCTCTCTCTCTCTGGTTCGATATTCTCTCTCCCTCTTTCTCTTGCTCGATATATATATATTTATATTTTCTTTCGTCTTTTCATTAATAATAATTTTTGTTGGGAAAATCTGTGTAAAAATTCATGATATTAAATTATATATGCTCCAGTGTTTTTTTCAAAATGTACTGTTTTCTGGAAGAATAACTTGTTTACTGCGGGTATCCTTCAAGGTGTGGCTAACCTCTGGCGACTCCTCCTTTCTGTAGAGTGAAAAATCGCCCTTATGGCTAATCTGGTAGTGTCAGTTTGTATATTAAGCCTTCTTTTGACTATGGTGTTCTTTGTAAAATCAGTTTGCCTCAGTAAGGGTCCGAACAGGACCGAAAGTACTCAGCTATCTCGCTTTTTCATTTTTTTCATTCGTGGCAAAAAACCTTTATTTATATATATATATATATATATATATATATATATATATATATATATATATATATATATATATATATATATGTATGTATGTATATGTTACCCCCTTCCTCAAAGAGGAGGAAGGATGTAAAACTTACCGGATGGAGGCGTTTTGGTAGCATGGCCTTAGAGTAGTAAGGCACTGGGGTGACATTCGTCTAATCTCTATCTCTCTCTCTCTCTCTCTCTCTCTCTCTCTCTCACAATTACCTAAGAAAACTAAATCAGACTCGTGAACTACAAAAATACATTTACTTAACTTAATATATATCAGGTTCTTAACAGAACGTTAACTGAAAGGTTAAGTTCACAAATCCAAATAGCTCAAATAACCCTGGGGATCGAACGAAACACGTCCATCCCTTTCTCTAGAATAACTAACATTATATATATATATATATATATATATATATATATATATAATATATATATATATATATACATATATATATATATATATATATATATATATATATATATATATATATATATATATATATATATATATAATATATATATATATATATATATATATATGAATAATTATCATATTACCGTGATTCATATAGATCATTCGAGCTACAAATGTCCTTTAATATCTAATTCGCACTACCTCGGAATTGAAATATTTCCATATATGTACCGGAGGGGAATTTTTAGTTAATAATAATTTCGTCGCTCATGGGGACGAAATTATTATTAACTAAAAATTCCCCTTCGGTACATATATGGAAATATATCAATTCCGAGGTAGTGCGAATTAGATATTAAAGGACATTTGTAGCTAGAAAGATATATATGTATATATATATATATATATATATATATATCATATATAATATTATATATATATATATATCTATATATATATATATATATATATATATATAATATATATATATATATACATATATAATATATATATATATATAATATATATATATATATATATATATATGTATATATTATAATGTTAGTTATTGTAGAGAAAGGGATGGACGTGTTTCGTTCGATCCCCAGGGTTATTTGAGTTATTTGAATTTGTGAACTTAACCTTTCAGTTAACGTTCTGTTAAGAACCTGATTTATATAGTTAAATAAATGTATTTTTGTAGTTCACGAGTCTGATTTAGTTTTCTTAGGTAATTGTGAGAGAGAGAAGAGAGAGAGAGAGAGAGAGAAAAGACGAATGTCACCTCAGTGCCTTACTGCTCTAAGGCCATGCTACCAAAACGCCTCCATCCGGTAAATTTTATACCTTCCTCCTCTTTACATATATATATATATATATATATATATATATATATACTATATATATATATATATATATATATATATATATGTGTGTGTGTGTGTGTGTGTGTGTGTGTGTGTGTGTGTATAGTGTTGGTCCTAATGGGTTACTAGCCAATGCTTTCCACGCTCATTATGAAGAAGAATGATTGCATGAATGTCCCGAAGATTTCAAACCTCTGATGTACAGGCGATATGTCGATGACACATTCTTAATCTTTAGATCTAATAACCACATTTCGCTGTTTTTAGAATACTTGAACTCAAAACACAGCAATATCGAATTCACTTCAGAAACCGAGACAAGGACAGCTGGCCTTTCGTGATATACTATTCAGCCACAGTGAAAACCTGTTTATCACATCTGTTTATAGGAAACCGACTTTCACGGGTTTGACCACCAAAATGTCCTCATTTATTCCTGTTCAGTTCAAGAGAAATTTGATTACGACCTTAACATCGAGAGCTTTTAATATATGTTCAAATTATGTTAATATGGACCTAGAGTTTAATTTCATCAAGCAGTGCTTATTTTTGAATGGCTTTAGCAAAGGTTTTACTAATACGTATATAGGAAAGGAGCTTCGAAAATTATTACTTCCTAAACCTACAACTGTCACTGTCAACGGAGCAGTTATGTATTTTCCCATCTCGCTTCTTGGAAATAGGTCCTTTAATGTTAAGAAAAGATTAACCAAATTTTTGCATGAATTCCACCCACAAATAAAAACATTCGAGTGGTATTTAAGCCTAAATCTACATTACAAAACTTCTTCAGGTTCAAGGATGTGATGCTAACTGAGCCGCAGTCAGCTATTGTGCATAAGTATAAGTGTCATTGCTGTAGTACAATGTACATTGGAAAATCTAAACGGCAGTTCAGGGTTCGCCTCTTCGAACATCTCGGAAGATCTGTTAGGACAAATAGGCCATTAAGCAAACCACCATTTAGTGCTATTCGTCAACACTCTGAAGAATATGACCATCCTATCAATGTAGATTCCTTTTCAGTCCTTACTTGCAGAACCAACGCAATGGAGCTCGGAGTGGTTGAGTCTTTATATACCATAAGAGATAAACCCTCTCTTTGTAATAATGAAAGGTCTGTTGAATTGCTGTGTTTTTAGACTTTTTTCTGCTCTCTTTAACAACAAACATTGTGTATTTCTCTATATTTTAAGATTTTTCTGTAATTTTATATTATTTGATTTTGCTTTGTTAATTTTAATGTAACTTATATTACGTCATTGATTTTAAGTGTAATTAATATTCCATTATAGATTGCCCGATGACGGAGGAAAGTAAAGATGCTCTTCATTCAAGCCCTGGTTTTAATATTTATTATTCGTCTCCGATTTCCACTGAACTCTTCTATCGCTGATATATATGTATATATATATATATATATATATATATATATCTATATATATATTATATATATATATATAGAGATATTATATAGAGATATATATATCTATATATATATATATATATATATATAATACATATATATATATATAAGATATATATATAGATATATATATATATATATAGATATATTATATATATAATATATATATTCTATATATTATATTATATATATATATATACCCCACTACTAATGAATCCCCTTTGCTTTCATAATTTAATTTCATATTCGTCAAAGTACAAGCCCCCTTCAATTTCCTCGACCGATGTGCTCTCTTATCCTAGAAGATAATTTGATTTAAGAGCTGTGGTTCCCCTGAATGTGGTTGTGTTCATGTTCATATTCCCCCTCTTCCTTGTACCGTAATGTTTAAGTAGTAATTGATTCAGTCTTTGTCCTTTGAGGCTCTTTGAGAACGTAAGATTTATGTTAAGCTCATATCCAACCCTGTTGTGTATCGCACGCGTGTTCATAAGATGTCTGTATTGCAGGTATTCTTGCAGATCACTACTGTGAGGTGGATTTTCCTATCCTTTGAAGCTCTGGGCTCCTGTATGTGTTCTGCAAATCGAGCCACATGTTCCCGAACGCATGTTCTTTGCTCCAGCAATCGTTCCCATTGAAGACGGTTGAGGAGGGTCATTAGCGCCCTTGCTGGCACCCTACATTAACAGATTAACGTCCAGTGTAAATATATCCCTGAACATTTAACCCTTAGAGATTCCTTATGATGATTTCCCTTTAATTTTATCTCGCCCTCAGCCGACATCTTGTTTTCTATTTGTGGTTAAGCACTCGACTGGGCTCTACTTTGTCGCAGTTAGAGTCAGTAAATTCGTTGTCCCAGTCCATCGAGTCTTTATTTGCGAAAGTGGCGACTTTTACCAGAATTTTATCAGTAAAATATCAATGTTAGAGTTGATTTCATGAGAAAAAAAAACCACCTGAAATCCCAGTGCCATAAGCCCATAAGAGCAAAAGGAAGAAAGAGAAACCCCACAGGAAGGTAAGAGCATGTGTTTCATGTTTAGGTATCTATTGTTAGGGAAAACCAATTTTTACTGCCATTTTTTCATGTAGAAATAGGACAGCTAGAATTGCGTGCATGCCATATTTAGCTACGGAAGAGAAGTTCCGATCACTAACCATTAGATTTCTGGGCTATGCGTGAATCAAGGTAGCTAGGAAAAGTGCTATAATTAATAAGGAACAGTGTTAAGTTCCTTTGCAAAAGAAAATCTCGTATCGCAAGAACATTGCATTAGTTAGGTGTATAGCCACCCCGAGTTCGTTTTATTTTAGCACGCAAATACGAGTTTGCGGCGTTTAATATTCACCGAGTGAGTCATCCTTTCTCTCTCTGCCCCACGTGGCGTGAAATTTGGACTTATAGTATATACAAAATGGGCAAAGAAACGCGTAGCTACTCCTCGAGAACGATAACCTCTGTGGAGGTAATTAGGCCGAACACCAGTACCTCCCACTCATTCATTCATTGTTTCTTTCTCCCTTTCCTTCACGTAATACTCGTTGTTCAAACAACTAGGTAATAGCATTTTACCAAGTGAGATAGACGGGTAAACAAAGGCACATACGCACAGACCAGCTGTGCTTGGGTAGGAGCCACCCATTCCATCCGCCTACCCTGTCTCACACGTGACTAGCCGTCTGGGCTACTCCAGACAAAAGAATTAGGGTTGGCTAATCAACGACATGGTCGTTTTTGTTTGTAAACATAATCACAAGTCCTTTCCCCTACTAATATTCCTACTACAAGGACCGAGCTGGGAGACGTGTGAGCTATTAACCGTTCCCAATAAAGAACCACAGAAAATAATTATTTTGCATCTTTGTAACTCCATATTTTCATCTAATTCGCCTTTGAGAAGTCCATTACCGTCCGTCGAATGGTTTAGTACATTTTTTTTTAGTCTGATCAACTGCTTTTGCTTCATTTATACATGCAGGCACATTCCATTACAGTCTGCTGGACTGACTGATATCTTTAAAAATCCACGGTATCTTATATGCGCTTCTCATTATTGATTAACGGTTTTTATTTTTATTTTTTAGTTTGTTAACTCCCGTATTTTGATCGTCCGTGAGGCCGTGTTTCACGCCCTCGTGACGAATAAGTTTGCCTTGTTTGTAAACGCACATTTCATTACCATTTGTTGACTGGCTATTACCTTTTCAGTCTGTATAACTGCTTTTACATTTCTTCGTCCTCGAGGCCTTATTTTATGACCATGTGACCCATAGATCTACCGCATCATGACCTTCGCGTTTCCATTACAGCCTGCTGGCTGCTGTTATATTTGATTTCCCATGAGGCCCGTATTTTATGCACACGTGGCGAGTATTTTTGCCGTATTTGTATATACGTACCCATTATAGTCTGTTTACTGTTTGTCCGTGCGGCCACTATTTGACGTTATTGCAACGAATAATTGTAGTCCATGACTGCTGTTCAGTGAAATCATTCGTGCAATATTCCTGCCCAGTTTCCGTCCTTTGTGACGATCTATTCCCATTTGGGGAATCCATTCCAGATCACGGGAATCTGTGACTTTCAGTGCTTGTTGGTGTCGAGTATAGGTTGATGGAGAATATTGTTATAGCCAAAGATAGAAAATAAATGAAAAATTATGTAACACAATTTGTTTCAGACACTTTTAACCTTCCTGGTAGGATTAAATTTCTTTTTCCACAATGAATGTTGCTCATCACGTATAAAATGCAAATAAAATAGGCTTGCAGTTTGCTCTCTCTATAAGAACATATAAAGCGGCCTATCAATTAACAGGAATAAAACAAAAAACTGCTCAATTTCTTATTGATATACAGCATATTTAAAGTATGTCATGATGATACTTGCAAGCATTATCATCCACGGTATTTTATCAGTGATAGAACTTACAACAGAAAACTTCACTTTATATACTTTTACATTTTGAAGTGGAACATTTATGACAGTTACAAATGAATACAAATTCATATGGAAGCTGATTTTCTGATGTACATGGAAGCAACAAGTTATCAAAAGCATTAAATTAAAGGTACCTCCCCTCAGGGTTCAATATACTTAAAAATATATAAGTATATTATCCAGCATTATAAGTCTAGCCCCTATGTGGTTGTTAGCACTGAAAGATTCGAAAGTCGTGGTGGTGGTAGTGTGTGTGTGTGTGTGTGTGTGCCGTTCTATCTTCAAGTTAAAAATTGATATAAGTGAAGGCATTTGAATTAATAAGCAGTGAACTTAAGCACTTGATATAAAAAAAATGTACTCACTGCCGGAGAAATCAGAAAACTCCTTTCTTTGATTAGGTAAGGGAGAATCTAGTGTGGAGTCACTCGCTGGAAGATGAACGGACGCAAGTTGATTAAGAGCGACCTGGAAGGATCCCATTTATCGAAGAGACTAACGACGAAACTTTTTGACTTCACAAATTTGTCAGCCGGTTATTTGCTAACGACTAAGTTCTGTCACTCTTTTCTTAATAGTGATAATTTGTTATCTGAAGGGTGGTGAGTGTGAAATATCTGTACCCTGACAATAACAGAAAATTGAATGAAAATATAGTTAACGAAAGCGCTGATCTGAAGAGTAAAAGGTAATGCCAGGAATTGCGAATAAATATAACTTTCCTTTCTGTAGAAATGAAGTACATTACACATGGATACATACATACATACATACATGCATACACATTATAACAAATAAATTGCGTGTGGACACCCGGTTGGAAGTTATTCCCAATAAATAAATAACAGCTATTAAGAATGACGTATTCTCTGACCAAAGAATAAAACGATTATTTAGTGCAATTACTTTCTGTGAGATGAAATCTAAAAGCTTCATCGTTTACTAAGGATTATATACATCTTAACCTTTTTACGCACGTCCTTTCCGTAAACTGTATATTCAACAAATAATGGAATGGATTTTCCATTATATTTCAAAAGAGATCTCGCCTCACATTTCGACGAAATACAATTTCAATAACGGAAAAAGATGGAATACGTACTTTAATAACGGAAGTTCAAGAACAAGATTATTTTTCAATATTCTTTTTTAGTTTTGCGTGTGTATGTATTTGTCGAGTTATGGTTTTTATATTTTATATTCCATGAACTCTGGTTCTTTTAAAAATATATTTGAATTTTTCATTTTTAAGTTTCCTTGTTTAATTTTTAATATAAAGGTATAACATGAAAAATTCTATTAACTTAAAATATATTTACAAACTGAAATATACAAAATTAACAAACTTCATGTATAACACCAGGAACTTCTATAATAATATAAAGGCCTATTGAAGATCTTGCGCGTATAATCAGGATCAGGAAAAGTATTGCACGTGATTACAATCTGAAGAGTAAAAGGTAATGCCAGGAATTGCCAATAAATATAACTTTCCTTTCTGTAGAAATGAAGTACATTACACATATTATACATACATACATACATACATACATACATACATACACATTATAATAAATAAATTGCTCGTGGACACCCGTTTGGAAGTCATTCCCAATATTCTACGGGCTCCTTTATCTGATAATTGTAAATAAATAACAACTATTAAGAATGACCTATTCTCTCACCAAAGAATAAAACGATTATTTAGTGCATTTACTTTCTGTGAGATGAAATCTAAAAGCTTCATCTTTTACTATGGATTATATACATGTTAACCCTTTTACGCACGTTCTTTCCGTAAACTGTATATTCAACAAATAATGGGATGGATTTTCTATTATATTTCAAAAGAGCTCTCACTTCACATTTCGACGAAATACAATTTCGATAATGGAAAAAGATTGTACATACTTTAATAACGGAAGTTCAAGAATAAGATTATTTTTCAATATTCTTTTTTAGTTTTGCGTGTGTATGCATTAAGGGATCAAAAGAGCCCATTTAACTAAAAGAAGAGAACCTACCTTGGTTTGTTCCCGTCACCTGTCATCCCTGTAGCTAGCTGAAAATTAATCATTAAATCTTAGGCGAATTCAAACCCCCGATATACAAAACTATAATCTTTATTTTCCAAAATTATCAGACGATTATCAGACAATGAAATGTTAAAGTTCATCAATAATATTGAGTGTCGCACCACACTTCCCTTTTCAACACCTCTGAAATAAATGTCACTGTTCTAAATGTTCTTTACCTTTTCCGATGGATCTTAGCGCCTCGTCGGATCTCCAGTCTCTTGTGTCCAGTACTACAGTCTAATTGCCTCATTAATTCCCACACTAGAGATTATATCTCATTCATTTCTTCTAACGGAAGTATGGATGCTACTGAACACACGAATGCATGCACACTAGTCTATTTTGTTCATTTCCATTTCTCAAGTACACGTCCTATTTAACGCACTGACGTTACAATCATGTGATTCCGAAATAACCAGGTCATTTGCGCGCTCGCAGTCTCACCAATGCGGCCGGTAATATTATGATGCATAAGCTTGTCTCATCTGTTCCAGTGTTTGTAAGCTTCTATAAACAATTGACACTTTACTGTTTTTTGCACTCGTTGTCGACCTGATTTCCACTTATTACGAATTTTGCCGACTATAATGTCTTCTAACTTGTCACATGATTTAGAGCCACTTCTGCTGCTGGGATCCTCCTTCCCCATCATCTCCATTCAAATTTAATGGCTCCTGCAATGCACATTTTGACCATCATCATCGCTACCAGCGGAACTGTAATCGTCTCCAGTGTAGGCGGGACTTTAACCGCCTAGTGATTCCTAAGTGTTTCATGAACTCTTTTGTCGATGGATTGTTGATCCGTTGGCTGAGCACCATGAACCATTCTGAAACGACTCTGCATGAGTCATTATTAAGGGTCTGTACGTGTATCCTAACACCTTCGTTGATAAACTGTAGATTTGTCGTCTTCCAATGAAGGAATCGTAACCGCCACCTCGTTGCCCAACTTGAAATATTCCAAAATTTCTGTGCAAGTACTTCCTGCACCCGCCTCGTAGAAATATTGTAGACCCATGATCAGTCCTAGAATTTTAGCCTCAGACGACCCGTCGACCATATCTCGTCCCTGTATTTGTAGCGATCCATGACCTTGTTGCTTGCATGGTGACCAAACATCTGGCGCTGTAGATCCCAAGTTGTTTTCGTTGTCGCCACTCGGTGTGAGCTTGGGAATTCTCTAAAGTCATCGTGTGTCAGTGTGTTGTCATTAATATGTCTTACCTGACCCCCTTATAAGTCAATGTACTACAAGAAATAAATTCCTACTTTAACACACGAATTTGTCATGAACTAACATGCCCAACCTCATAGTCAATTACTGAAGACTGGAATTCCTCACTAAAATATTTATGGTCTTTATCTACTGACCCATTTTTAAAACTTACTAGGAGAACTTTTATCACTAACTGACCACTCACAGTTAATCCCTTATCTGACAAGTACAACAACAAAACTCCATAATGTTTATACACTAACTTCCATCAAATAAAATGTTGACTCTTATGAAAAACTTGATCACGAAGTATATAAAACGTGATGCTATGTATAAATAAAGGTTTTGCCACTGAGGAAAAATGAAAAGCGAGAGAGCCAAAAACTTTCGGTCTAACACGACCGTTTACTTAGGCACAACTGATCATACAGAGCAAAAACATAGTAAAAGTAGGCTTAATATCCAAACTGACATTACAAGATTAGCATAAAGTCTTTACATAGAGTTTCTTCAACAGAAAATCTATGTAAAGATACCATTAAAACCACTTTATCCCGATTACAAGTTTCCCCTTATAAATAATTAATAATTCAAGTCTTTTATCACATTACCAAATGTAGTTTGTATCACCCACATAAATTACCGTCGCCACATATCAGTATCGTTTCCCGAATGACCCCTTAAAATTCCCCACCATGGAATGTCATCATCTAGAATTCCTCTGAGTAATCAACTCCAAAAGAAAATATCAACAATTGGTCTCATCCGAGACACCAGAACATTGTTAGCAATAAACAACCTGTTTATTCAACACAGCAACATTGCCTGGTGTAGTTATCTTCTTATTTCCCGAAATCACCATTAACCTCAAATTAGCCTCAAATCCTCATTAATCCTCACTGGGGAATCCTCAGTAAATCTGCATTGATACCTCATAGCCACATTAAATGTCCTCAATATCCTCGAGAAATCCTCACTGTTACCACATGACCTCAACGAATGTCCTCAAGAAATCCTCATTGTTACCACACGGGTACCCGAAAATTCTCCAACCCCATATATAACCACCAATATAAAATATCCACCAGAGGCTTAATCCTAAGCCATTTAAACACCGGCAAATATACCTCAAAGCAAACCATTTGTGACACTGCCACTTGCATATAACACCCAAGAAATCACCTCGTCGGGATATGAACCTCAGAAAACCATAATCCACAAATTATCAACCACATACTATATACTGCCATATAACCACTGGTGAATATAACCTCATAGAATACACCACCTTACCAGGGAAACCGTAAAACCACAATGCATCAGTACCACCCCCAAGAACCATAATACCACAACCATAGTCACCACCCTTTAGCTCATAAAACCACAGATCACCACCAAAAATCATAGTCACCAAAATTCACCACCAAAATAACCACCATAAATCGTCCTCAAAAAATCAACACTACCAGGAATCACCAAATCACCAAAAATCACCATCAGGGATCACCAAATCACCAAATCACCAAAAGTCATCACCAGGAAAATTCCTTATAATATTTCTCAACTCCACGGTATATGCCCACGTTTTTCACCACATTACTCTGTTATCACAACAATTATCCCTGGTTTTTTACACCAAATTGCTGCAGTTGCGCATAATAAGAAAATAGTAAATGAATGAAAGAAAAGAAAGAGTTTTACATAAGACTGATTATTCATCCTTTTGCAAAATCTAGAAAAAAAATGCAACAGTGCAGTGTCACATTTTTATCATTTTCCTGTCTTCTTCATCATTGATAGTGTCAATTTCGACCAACCTGTCTTTTCACCTAAGACTACAAATCTGTTTCCTTTCTTTTCTTCAATTACTCTAAAATGACCATTAAACTTTGGACCTAACTTATAATTTAGTTCATTTCTCACATTCATTTTTAGGAATACATTATCTCCAATAGCAATTCTAACATCTAATGATTTCTAGTTGCATTTCTGCCCCTGAAAACTCAGTTTCCCCTATACAATAGCCACTAGACCACTATAATTTTTCCAATCTTGGAAGTCTCCCTCATAAGTGTTCTGATATTACCTAACTGTATCATCACAGTTCAAAAATTCCACCCATGTAACACCAGTATTTGATACTCTGTTCACCGATACGGTGCTAATAACCCCTCTTAGTTTCTCGCTACCCTCGATTATGCATACCTTTTTGGGTTTTTTCACTTCCCTCGGTCTGGCTTTCACCATAGTCTTTGTATCTGGATTTAAAATAACTTACTCTAATAAAACACCTTTATATATGTGATTAGTACTTTCCTGTTCACATCCCTATAAATATCACGTTTATTTATACAAGTATTCCTTATTCCATCCACCATAACCCCAATATCAGTATCACCATTGTTATTTCTCATATTCCTACTGTTAATACCGCCACAATTGTCGCAAGTACCCCTATTATAAGCACCATTACCACTGATATCCCAATCATAACCGACATTGTCAACACTATTATCCAAAATAACCCCATCGTAACCGCTATTGTCGCCACCATTATCCAAAATATCCCCATCATAACCGTCAACAACATCGCCAGTATTCCCCATATCATTGGTATGCTCAGCAACACCACCGCTGGTATTCCCCATATTATAACCTCTGTATCCTCAGATTCACTTACATCCGCATAAGGAATAAAAACACCTGGTATCCCAACCGTTATGCCACAAACACCTGTATGGACCGATATCCTGTGTCTCCTACATGCAGGATGGCCCAGCACTGAAGATCCTGTATCAATAGAAATTGGGATCTTCACATTCTCCACTGTTCCATTTACTATCGGCCTGGGGTTCTGGGGCGTCCCCCATGAGACCACAATGGCATATACAAAATATTATCTGTTCCCTTTTTGTTGATCGGCCTTCCAAAAATTTCGCCGATCTCTCTGCTCCATTGAGTAACTAGCCTGACAAGACTGCCAAAAGTGATTTGCACTTTTGCATATTCGACAATATTTGACTCTACATACTTTCCTTGTGTGCCCTGGTTTATTACAGCAACGCAACTGCTGTTTCCCTTGATCCATCGATCCTCTCTTATATTCCACTTTTGCACACAATCGAGAATAAGGAAAATCCGAGTCTCTTTGTATTGTATTTCTTGGTCCGGTCCCATTAAAAATGTAATGTCCACTGTGGGACATTTGGACATGTTTCTGAATTTGGGAAAAAATCAGTTCCTCATTTGATGTGGGTCCAATCTTTCCATCAATGGCGTCCGGGACGTTGTGTAGAAGCATGGAAAAATGTATTATTTTTTTAAATTGTTAAGTGAAACTTTATCGCCATTTACCCAAGTAGAATTTTTCAATTTCTGTATCCAATCTCCCACTAAGTCAAAGAGACTTTGAGCTATACTCAATAAGGCTTTTATTACCTTTCCTAATCTTGTAAAGACCTGTTAGGCCTCTCACTATATCTCTGTGTTCCTTTGTTCCATAGGCTGTCCTCAGAAATGCTTGTAATTCGGTCCATGACCGATATTTTGTGTATTGGAAACTATGGCATCTAACAAGTCTTTTGCCTCTGTGAACGCCTCTGCATCATTTTTTATTCCGTTGGCATTTAAGTAGTTTTTTACTCCCTCAATAAAAATTTGCACTGGTTGAGACAGAACGCCATCAACAATGGCTCGAAAAGGGCTGACTCCTGCATTTGTATGTTAGCTATGTTATGCACGACAGTTTGACTGTTACCTGCTTCAGCCATTTTGCCTTCTTTAGAGGGACTCTTATAATTAAGGATTCGTCCCTACCTCAACAACATCAATATATTTATCCCCACACACACCACCAACACAAAAGTAATAATGTATCATTCACCAATAAAAGAAAATTGCATGCACCAATTCCCATTACCACATATTTCCCTGGTAAATATCCCTCACCTCTACGGGAGGAGATCTACTCTTTCCCTTTTGAAGGCCAGGGTTATCAGCTGTTCTCAGTTGTCACAAGAACAAGAGCTAGTCGACAGAAAACCAGAAGAGGCGAGCGAGAGAGAAAATGTAACATGAACCTTTGCTGGTCGGCAATTGCTGAGTCTAGCACAATCAATCTGCAGCCTGTCTCATTCACGCTCACATACAAAAATGAAACGTGTCGTACTGCATATTCCCATGTATTGCAATTACGAGCAACTCCCACTGTTCTTTGAATGCTGCAGAGACAATATGAAATATGCCTGTGCTCAAATTAAGATAAGAGAAATTTAAAAAATGAAAGTGTTGAATATGGTATTCAGGCTGAGACTTCGACGTATTCAACACTTTTCCCAGCTCCTTCGACACCGTTATCCTCCAGTGACCCTGGCCACTTCGAGGAAGTTGGAGAAATTGACCTCAAAGGAGGAAAAAGCCAGATATGATTTGGACTTCTTACAGTATTGTCTTCTGAATGGAGTACACCCTAAGTTCGTCAGATTCAAGCTCTACAAGACATTGTTATATCGCACTGAATTTTGCAGAAACGCCCTGGACGAGCTACTTAAGAAGGAGATTCAGTCGAAACAAAAGTTTATTGAAAGTACTTATACGATTGTTTGCCAGCTACGAGAGCAACTATTTCAATAATTATCCATTATTGGCCGTTTTCTCTACCAAAAACTTTTTTGTGAATTTGTAAATAAATATATCTCCTCTGTACCATTACATCATCAAAAGAAACTAAAACCCCTAGGTGTTGTTGCTCCCAATTTTGATGGCAGAAATTACTATATTTTTAATTTGTCTCCAAAAGAGAGGAGTTCTTCCTCTCGTTTTGGCTTGGATTTTTATTTGCCATCCTACAGACCCAAGTATGCAGCCTTCTATTTTCCTTTTGAAATGCTTTTCAGAGACTAAAGGACTGAAGTATTTACAACAAAAGCTATCGTTTCTCTCACATAAGACTAATACCAGGTTAAAAATGTCTTGGACCCCGTTCTTTAGGAAACAGGATTTGAATATCTTACAGAAACTAGGCAAACGGGATAGTTTGGTTATTTGTAAACCAGATGAAGGAAAAGGTGTGGTACTGTTAAGTAAACAAGACTATATTGCTGACACTAAATTTTGATCGCATGGAGAACCAAACTTCTTGGACATTTACAAAAGAGAAGACAAAATTAATAGATTTTTGAAAAAAATTAAAAATGAAGGTATTTTTAGATGAAACTACGTATCAGAAACTATTTGTGACATTGGCCCTTCTTTAGTATTTTATATGGACTCCCTAGATACATAAGGAAGGAGTTCGTATTAGACCCATTATGGCAGCCTATAACAGCCCTTCTTATACAATATCTAAATACCTCGTCTCTTTACTCGGTGAATTTGCTTTCAGCGATTTCTCACTTAAAAATGGATATTAGTTCCAGAAAGAAATAATTTTACAAGATGGTGAATCTCTCTTCACAAATGCGCCTCTAAATGAAACCATCAACATTATTTTAAACAGGATTTTTTATGACGACCATGAAGTTTTTAATGGTTTTAATAGACAACTTTTTAAGACTTTTCTTGAGCTTGCTATGCAAGACTATGTTTGGTTTTAACGGTCAACTCTTTTGGCAGGTCGGTGGAGTTGCCATGGGCTCCCCATTGAGGCCTGTGTTCGCCAATATTTTTATGTCTTTTTTTAGAAGAAAACTTTTTGACTAGTTGTCCAGATTATGTAAACCGGCCTATTATAGACGATATGTTGATGACACATTTGTATTATTCAAGGAATCTTGGCAAAGTGAGTTGTTTCAACAATTCTCTACCTTTTCTAGATATCAATGTAAGCAGACAATGGTAATTTTACTACATCTGTGTATCGAAAAAAAAAACAATCACAGGACTGCTAACAACATCTACAGTGCATGTTTTAAGAATTTTAAATTAAACTCTATATACACTTTAGTTTATAGGGCTCTTCGATATTCTTCGAGCTGGTTTCTGTTTCATAATGAGATTTTGTTATTAGTCAATTTTTTCTCACAGAATTCATATCCTAAAAATTTGGTTTTTAAAGTAAAAGGCTGTTGTCACAACACTTCTCTAATCCGACGCCCTCTTATAATGTCCCAAAGAAAAATATATTTGCCACAGTCACATCTGTTTCGGACAGCAAGTTTTCAACCAAGCTTAAACAAATAACTGAACAAGAATTTGGATGCCTTAAGATTCAATTGATTCCAATCAGTTCACTCAAAATTGGCGTATCCTTTTACTACAAGGACAAACTTCAGACCTTCATGAGAACCAACATTATTTATAAATTCAAGTGCCCGGGATGTCCCGGTATTTATGTTGGATCTTGCCGCAGGTTACTGCAGATGAGATATTGTAGCCATATGGGTTACAGTTTTAGAACGGGCCAGAAACTGAGTAAACAATAGAATTTTCCAATGTAAAAAACCATATGGCTGCAATATCTCACTTGCAGTAACCTTCGAGTCGATCCAATGTAAGAGCCCAGACATCCAGGACATGGGAATGTATAAACAATATTCAATCTTATGAAGAACTGCAAGCGATCTTTAAAATTAAAAAATGAACTTATTTTACATGGATTATCCGAAATGAGTTTGAGTAGAAGACATCTGACTTGGAAACTAAATTATGAGACCAGTGTAATTCCTCTTTTAAACCAGCGTATTATAGAATATATATTGATGATACTTTTATAGAAGATATGTGGGTGATACTTTTGCACTTTTTAAATATCCATGGCAATGTTCACAATTTTTAGAATACATGAATCAACAACATCTGAATATTCAGTTTATGATGGAGATGGAGAACAGAGGCAGTTTACCATGTCTAGATATTAATTTCACAAGAACTACCTCTGAATTTACCACGGCTGTGTATAGATAAAGGACATATACGGGATTAGCCAACAATTACAATACTTCATGTCAAAAAACCTTCAAACTAAACACTATTTACACTTTAGTTCATAGAGCATTAGAATACTCTTCCAGTTGACCAATATTTCATAGGGAAATAGGATTTTTATTAAACTTCTTTCAGAAAAATTCATATCCTAAAGACATATTTCACAGAATCATAAATAAATCATTAACCAAATGTCTCCAACCACCTACAGTGAATTTTGAAGTTCCGAAAAATACTGTGTTTTGCTTCTATCCCGTATGTGTCTGATACCAAGTTCTCACTTAGACTTACTCAAATCACAGACCAGGAAATTCCACGTCTTCAACTTAAACTCATTTCGAATAATCCATGTAAAAGAGGTTCATTTTTTTAATTTTAGAGATTGCTTGCAGTCCTTCATGAGATCGAATGTTGTTTATAAATTCACATGCCCTGGATGTCCGGGCTCTTACATTGGATCGACTCGAATGTTACTGCAAGTGAGATATTGCAGCCATATGGGTTTCAGCTTTCGTATTGGCCAAAGACTTAAGCAACCAGAATTTTCCAATATCAAAAATCATGTTGTAGTTTCTGAAATAGAAGTCTTTGAAGCAGTACTTCTCCATAATTGGCTAAACGGAGGACCCAGATCACTTAACCACCTCAGAGTCATCACTCATAAAAAAGCTACTTCCTTCATTAAACAATAACACTAGGTTTCAACTTTGTATCTGGCAAAGCTTTCGTTTTGACTGGGACCTCAGTTTTTGTCATTCCTTCTTCTTCTCTTACCTTGGATGGTTGGTGTTTCAGTACTCTCTCTTGTTTATTTTACTGTCTTTTTAAAAAATAATAACACTTTTTTACAGTTTTTAATGTTAATTTTAATCTTTAATTTTTTATATCTTTTATGTATTATTACAATGTAATTGTTTTTTATTTCTTCACAGACTGATGTTGCACCGTGTTGTGTGTGCAAAACGTTTTTTGATAATAAATTATTGCCTTTTACTAAGATGTATCATGGAACCGCCTGAAATACTTGCTATATTGCCGTGTGGAGATATTATATATCTATATATAGCTATATATATATATATCTAATATATAATTATATCTATATACTATATAGTAATAGTTATATACGTATATATATATATCATATAATTTATATATTATTACTATTATATATATAATTGATATATTATAAGTTATATATAATATATAATATATATATAATATTATATTCTAATATTATATTATATATAATTAATATACTATGTATATATATATATAGATTATATAATAAATTACATTATATATATATATCTATATATATGTAATATCTATATATATATATCTATATCTATATTATCTATTGGGAATATATGAAGTTATTGTATATAGTTTCTTATCTATAGGATATGTAGGGTGTCTAAAGATATTGTTCTATAATATTATATTGATAGGATATATAGCTTATATAATAGGATAAATATATATCATATAAATATATTTATATTACTATTAATATATTAGGACTATATAAGATATGATATGATATATATATATATATATATATATATATAATCTATATATATATATATATATATATATCTATATATATATATATATATATATATATATTATATATTTATTCTATATATATATAATCTATATATATATATATATATATATATATATATATATATATCCATATATATATATATCTATATATATATATATATATATATATATATATATATATATCTATATATATATATATATATATATATATATATATATATATATATATATATATATATTATTATATATACATATTATAATATATTATATATAGATTTTATATATATATGATATATATATATATATAGATAGATACATATATATATATATTATTAATATATTATATATATTTATATAGATATATAGATATATAGATATATATATATATATATATATATATCAATTCAAGCTACAAATGTCCTTTAATATCTAAATTCACTTTACCTCCCAAATGATATATTTTCATATATGTACCGAAGGGGAATTTTTAAGTTGATAACAATTTCGTCCCCTCATGGGATCGCAACCACCGTCCAGGTGGACGGGGACGAAATCAGGACAGTCAGTGACGCTATCCAATCAGCCAACAGAGCGTCTCTGTTGGCTGATTGGATAAAGCGTGGCACTGACTGTCCTGATTTCGTCCCCGTCCACCTGGACGGTGGTTCGATCCCATGAGGGGACGAAATTGTTATCAACTTAAAAATTCCCCTTCGGTACATATATGAAAATATATCATTTGGGAGGTAAAGTGAATTTAGATATTAAAGGACATTTGTAGCTTGAATTGATATATAAATGGATCACGGTTCGATGTGATAATTATTCTATATATATATATATATATATATATATATATATATATATATATATATATATATATATATATATATATATATATATATATATATATTCTAGTGGCCTTCTTAAATGGGTTCTCGTTAATGTATCATTCGAATTTCATATCATATTTCTCTTTGATGTACACAACAGTCATTTGGGAACGGTTTGATTATTATCTAGAAGTATTGCCTGACCATGAATGCCATGGAAAAGCAATTACGAAAGAGCCTGCAGAATACATTGACGCAGTCGTTAATTTGGTCTTGAATTTCAAGTTATTTTTTGGTAGTCATTAATTATCTGTTTATTTCTTTTTGTAGTTTTATCTTTCCCTGGTACATGCCGCTAGATAAATTAGTCCGAAAAAACTTGAGGTATTTCCCCGAAGCCATTTTCCTGCAGATGTCAGTCATAAAATTTATCTTGTCTACAGCTCAGATTCAGTCTCTATGAATAACAAAGATTTACAAGTAGCCAAGACAACTTTGATTTTATAAATACGTTTCCATGCCGGCGTATTAACAGCCTCCTCCCCTTTGGGAAACCTCTTGTAATTACATCTCCTACAAATTTTTATTTTTATTTTCGGGACAACGAAGGCTGTTAGTCTCTCTCTCTCTCTCTCTATCTCTCTCTCTCTCTCTCTCTCTCTCTCTCTCTCTCTCTCTCTGTTATGTTGTGTGATTCTTTTAAGATCATACACAAATTTATGTGGTGGTGCTCTCAACATAATAATTAATAAAATTATTTTCGTGGCATTATTTTTTGTAATTAATGGAAAGTGGGAGTGAGCGCTTCGCTTTTTTTCCATAAAGAATTATTATTTGTTGACATTTCACGTTTTTAGTCTTTTATAAATTATGAGTACAGGTAAATTTCATATTTTACTTTTGCAAACATTTTATTTTTGTGAAATTATGGTGCTGACAGGAAATAGTATTAAATAGAATAAGGACAGTAGGTAATATCTAATACATTTCATTGTTCTCACATAGTTTACTCGTTATTTCAGTATTTCCTCTCTGTACTGGTATCCTGAGGATCCCATAGACTTCGAAAAAAAGAAATAATAATTGTGCAATGTGAAGACGGTATTTGAAATAAGAAAATGATAAAGTAAGAGAAAGATACATAAAAAAGAAAACTATAAGGAGAAAGGAAGGTGTCATATCTTTGAAAATAAATAGGAATAGGTATATGTATGCAAATATCTGACTGAACAGAGAAATTACTGGAAGTACAGGGCGCACAGGATACGTCAAAGTTCCCTGAACTAGTCGTAGAAAGTCTGAAGAGTACGGAATGGGGCTGGGGAGTTATCTAATTAATATTAAATTACTATGAAATTTCAACGCATTGCTGTCTGATCGTTCTACATTCTCCTTCCCTATGGCATAGAATTTATTGCATTTTAAAGTTCTTGGTTTTCGTCTTGTCTTAAATCGTTGTTGAGCTTTATGTAAAAATCTATTTGATTTTTCATTCTGGTTTATATTTGAATTAGCAACTCACCTCTCATATCTGAAGTCACATATCTTAGGATGAACGCTGTATCCTCATCATAACTTTTCTTCATAAGTCACATTATTAAAAAAATGAACTCTCTATATTACATTTATAATTTCTTATCTATCCACGAAATGTCTGAAGGGATATGGATGCTTAGTAGGTTATTTATATAAAATAAAAACCATCATTTTTACCCAAACCTGATTATAAAAATCATAAACTAGCAATCCGATCTGAACTTGCCTGAAAGTAGTTAGATAAAGGACAAAGCATTTCCCTGAGTTTTATTTACTGAGTCTGCAGATTGCTTCCATTCTTCCGACAGGGATCCTATGCAAATTTACCAATCATCTGCATTCCTCAGAATGGGGCTTTTTGTAATGAGGTAACTAACCTCTGGTTTTCCTTTGCAGATCAATTTTCATACCGATTCAAAGTTTACAATACCAGAATGATCGGTTTTGTTCGGAACGAACTGAAGAAAATAATGATAAAAGCTACGAATCTTTGTATCCTTCGATAATAAAAAATGGTTCACCTTTTCCTTAATGAAATGCTGGCGTATGAGACCACCCAAATCATTTGAATTCATTTGCATCCGAAGGAAAATCAGAGAAATAGAAAAAGTATTAATTTAACAGACTAAAACATCCTTTGAAAGAGTTTTCTCAATGACTGTTGTAAGCACTTGGCCAAACTTTATGTGAATTCTCTCTAGTCTCTGATGAATATTTCTAGAATTCGGATGCGTCTGCAATTTCTGGATGGTGGTCTCCCAAAATTTCAGTAGAAACCAAGCATTTCTTAGAGCGGAAAACATTCGATTTTCTTTGCACGAATATGCTGTCATTCTCAAAATCTTATCTCCTTGACTATTATTGACAAATCCGTACTAAAAATGAATCTCACATTCATTTAATTAATAAATATGTTTACAAAATATTCGCAAGAATAAGTTCATTTACAAATTACATTTACAGAGAATTCACAAGGATGTGATCATATCTCAAAAGAGAAAAGAAAAAAAATGACCTATGTACATTCAGTTGTTATGAAGGTAAATTGCAAAAATAAAATTGTTTCAGGTTTACCTGTCTGTTAGCTAATGAAATTTATGTAAAGAACGTTACCTGATATAGGAAGGTGTTTAATTGACAATGGTTACACCAGTAATCACGAAAACTGCCTTTATCGTTTCATTCGTTTAGAAAGTAATTGATCTCTTTGCTTAATGTATGTATGTATGTATGATGTATGTATGTATGTATGTATGTATGTATGTATGTATGTATGTACTGTATGTAAGAAAATATACATATTTGTAAAAATGTAAGGGTGCTCCTCTGAGAGCCGTAACTATTACAAATATTATTTTGCGATTCATGTAACTGACTAAATTAATGTTAACATGTTTAATAATACACGAGTTTTTATTTCATAACATCATCTGCCTCACTTATACGAGCAGTGAAGACTGACTAACATAGAAAGCGAGCTCCAGTGAAGCTTCCATATTTATTCTAATTTTGTACTTGAACAGATATAAGAAATATACCTTTTTTTGCGTGCAAAGCAAAACATGATTTATTTGTAACATTTCACTTTTGATTTTTGTCCGTAGTGTCATCTGTATGAATGAACATAGCATAAAATAGCTGTAGAGTGATGAAGCAACAGAAAACAAAAAGGGCAAACACAGGCATGAAGGAAATTGTGCCAATTTCCTGTTGTCTTGTACAGACGGTAGGTAATACGCATAAATGCACATGGTAAATTCTAATTAAAATCATGTATTCGAGAGGTTACTAATTATGAATTATGAGAAATTAATTCATAGAATAGTCGTTAGGCTTCCATTCCGTTTTTCTTCTTCTTTTTATCTGAGAATGAAAAGAGTAGAGCTGGGCACAGCTAATGCATATTCTTATTCGCTGAATACGATTCCCTATTCCGCAGGTGTGATTTATTATTCCGTGTGTATGATTTGGCCCTGCAAATTCAACGAACTTTTCTAGGAAACGCGGTGTGGAAAATGGCAGGTCTCATTTTTCCAGAATAGTGTGAGTTCAAAATATTAGACCAACGCTTGAAAGATATATTTTTCCGTTATAAAGAAAACAAAAACAAAAACCGCCTTGCAACACCTTTTGAATTTTCTTATTTCTTGAAAAGAAAGACTTAACTCCCAAATTGACATAAATCTTCATAAACCTATACCTATTACGCCTGAGCTAGTTCCTAACCTCTTTTATACTAAAAAGGGTAAGAAAATATACTTTTCGTTATGCAAACTTCATTGCTCCATCATAAACGTAAGGAGTTAATTGCGGTGAAGTAAGAGAATTTATGGAAATTTAAGCGTCGAATTAGCCTTCAAAATTTAATCAATCTAAGATATCCTAGTAAATCATGTCGCTACGTTCCTGTATGATTTCAGTTAGCTTGGCAACCTCGGATTGGCCTATTGTGGCTAATGCTGACCTAGATTCGCTACAAGGATGTTTAAATGGCCTATTTTCGGTATCTCAGAGGACACACGTATTCAGCATTACAGTCTTTTTGTTGGTGGTGAGTCCAAACATCTTCTTCTTCTTTAAACCAGTACCATACTTATGGATTTCCTTTTGGCTTTCAGCATAACATACAACATGTATGAGGCTTCATGATAACATTCGTGAAAGGAGAAACCACATAAATTACGCCCCTATCAGAAAACGTAATTTCTAATATATGCATACACACAAACACACACACAACACACACACACACACACACACACACACACACACATATATATATATATATATATATTATATATATATATATATTATATATATATTATAATATGTATATATATATATGTGTGTGTGTGTGTGTGTGTGTGTAGTTGTGTGTGTGTTTGTTTGTATGCATATATTAGAAATTACGTTTTCTGATAGGGGCGTAATTTATGTGGTTTCTCCTTTCACGAATGTTATCATGAAGCCTCATACATGTTGTATGTTATGCTGAAAGACAAAAGAAATCCATAAGTATGGTACTGTTTAAGAAGAAGAAGAAAAAGAAGAAGAAGAAAAAGAAGAAGAAGAAGAAGAAGATGTTTTGACTCGCCACCAACAAACAGATATGCTGACTGTAATGCTGAATACGTGTGTCCTCTGAGATACTGTACTCACACTATTCTGGAAAAATGAGACCTGCCATTTTGCGCACCGTGTTTCCTAGAAATGTTCGTTGAATTTGCAGGGCCAAATCACACATACGGAATAATAAATCACACCTGCGGAATAGGGAATCGTATTGGCAATGAAGGCGAAATTCAGCGAATAAGAATATGCATTAGCTGTGCCCCGCTCTACTCTTTTCATTCACAGATAAAAAGAAGAAGAAAAAGAACGAAATGAAAGCCCAGTGACTATTCTATGAATTAATTTCACATAATTCATAATTAGTAACCTCTCGAACACATGATTTTAATTAGAATTTATCATTTGCATCTATATATATATATATATATATATATATATATATATATATATATATATATATATGTGTGTGTGTGTGTGTGTGTGTGTGTGTGTGTGTGTGTGTGTGTGTGCGATAGGCAAAGTAAATCATGCACGAAATATGTATATATTTATAAGAGTCTATAATCAACTAATAATGTTCAGTATATCGGTGAGGACTGTTAGCAAAATATATATAAAATTAAATATGTACGTATTTATAAGTCTCTAATCAACTAATAAATGGTCAGTATATCGATGAGGACCGTTAGCAGAATATATGTAAAATGACTTCAAATGCCTTTTTTTGCTAATTAATTTGTATCAGACTCCAATTCTATAATCAAAACCTTTCAAAATGACATTAGCGATTTGATAAAAAATAAAAAATTACTGATTAGAACAATAACATCTTAGGCTATGAAGACGACCGTTGGCGTCTTTTCAGAACAATCGTAAATATTCAGAGTGAGTGAATTCGAGTGTATTTTATTTTCGCTGATTTCGTTTCGAAGGAAAGCACTTCTTGGCCCAGGCTTATTATGACATACGCCGAGGAATGAATTGACTTCTCTCAGCTCTCTCGTTGACTATGTGATTTCCATACCAAGAGTGAAAAGAGGAAGGATGCCTTCCTCTTCCTCCTCCTACGGAATGGGTGCTACATCGTGATTACTTCATGGGGAAGAAGGACCAATGGTGGAACTTGTCATGATTTTTCCATATACTAAATGGTAAGTGAAATGATTAAGGTTGTTGGTATTTTGTTAATCAATTATATGAATGAGGAATTCTTATGCATGAATGATCTTCTATGTTCTTTTCCTATAAGCAAAATTACGCGCATCTCCACTAATCTCCTTCCTTCCTTCCCTTAGTCCTCACTGACGTAATTCTGGGGCTTACAACTCCTCTGATACCATCACAGGAGCCAAGCTCACACCATCAAGCTGCATTCTCACAGGGGTTGTGCGAAGGACATGTCCCAGCAATCTCCATTTCCATTTCGTTATTATCTCATTTATGTACTGACGAGCTTCTGCAATTCCCCTTATGGTACCATTTCTTATACTATCCTGTCATCTGAATCCTGATATTCTTCTTAAAGAAGAATATGCAAATCTACAAATCCCAATAAATATAGTCTCAGTGCCGTGTCACAATTAAAGGAATGGTATTTAAGAAACTTGTCGAAAACGTAAAAAAAAAAGATGTAGGTCAAAAAGAATAAACGTGATTAAAAAATACTACAATAAGATGGCTCTTTTTTTGATGGATCTAAATCTACGTATATTTCCTCCCCTTGTTATCTACTCAATTTTCGTCAGTCCCTTGTAAGATTTTTGAGTCCATAATTGCAGTTCAAATTGTGGTTCACATTGATAGAAATCAATTGTTAAACAGCCAACACGGTTTCAGACAAAACCTCTTGGAGTTTTTTAACAACATGCTTGGCATTTAAAACAATAGTAGAGCAATAGACATACTCCACTTAGATTTCCAAAAAGCCTTTGACAAAGTTCCACACAAGAAAATAATGACAAAAGGTAGAGTTTTCGAAATTACAGGAGAAATAGCAGGCTGGATCGAAGACTGGCTAAGTAATAGGAAACAGAGAGTCGTAATAAATGGTGAAGAATCAAAATGGGCAGATGTGACAACGGATAGCCAAATTTGCAGATGACACCATTTTTTTAATGGCTTTTAAACTAGATAAATGTAGAATGTTACAAATATGAACAAACAACCCTCATGACAACTTCATGCTGTTTGGAAACGATATAAATAGTGTAGAACAAGAGGACCTTATAGTCATTATTACTAAGGGATTAAAATCCACAAAACAATTCATAAAAGCTGAAAAGAAGGCACACAAACTAGTGGGATACATAAATAAGCAATTCAAATACAGAAACAAAGAAACGGTGCTGCAGCTCTACAAATCTTGACCACATCTTGAATATGCAGTACAGTTTTGGTAACCAACAAAATAAAGCTAGACAAAATCATTAGGACTGAATTAATTATGAAACTGCTCCTATAGATAACTGGGAACATTATGTGTCTTCGGATAGCATAATAAGTCTTTGAGACATCCCAATCATTATAACTTCATTAATTTTTCCCCGTAAGATACAAATCTCGACATATTTTCTTAAAAATAGTTCATGCACTTGTTCTATTTATTTTCAACCGTAGGTTTCTAGGATATAATTCGCATTCTAGAAAAATTCAACAATACCCATGGCTGTTTTCCTTTTCATTTGAACAAAAATCCCAGTGAAATTGCAAATTGCTTCCGGATTTAGCAGTCATTTCTTTCTTTCCTCGAATTAAACATTTTCTGCGTTCCTCTAAAATTCAAATACAGTGTGGGATAGTCTCGATAATAAGCAATGTTTTATTCCTTTCTATAAAAATTCTGCATTTTTCTTAATATTAATACGGTTGATCTATTATTTACAGAACTCGGAGCAACATCAGCAAGATAAGCAGGTCGTGTTACAAAAAGCGCAAATAAATGTGCAGTGAAAATTACATCCTGGGAAATTGTTTGGATTTTGTGTCATTCTGACTCCCAGCTATACATAATTGAGGTTTATGTGACGGTAAAGAAAGTTGCCATGGAAAATATTTTATTTTTCCATTTTCCGAATCCCCCCGCCCCCACTCCCAGCTCCCCACAGCACCATTATATACATCAGCATATTGAAAAAGATACTCTCTACTAAAATGATGACCAAATGTTATATTTCGAAATTTAATAACGTGAAATGAGGTTTCATCTGTGTAAAATTCCAAAGAATCTGATTTTTGCTGGAATGTGGGAGGATATGTGTCTAGTATCATTAAAAATGACGTTAGATTTTCTTAGGGGTTAGCAACATGTTTTTTCGGCCTGCTTTATCACCACAGATAATGACCAAAATAGAAGCATTTTATACCATAAAAATGGTAAAAAAAAAAAAAAAAAAAAAACTTGAAACCACTAATCATATGAAAGTAAGACACAGAAGAACAAAAGTAGAAATCATAAAAACACATCAATGCTTTAGTCCCAACCTCAAAATATCTAACAGTTCCGCTGCTGTGGGTGTTCAAAATCTGAATTTTGTCAGATTTAAGATTTCTTTCTCTTTGGATCTGGAAAACGGTCATTCACGGGAAAGAGGTTATAAAAGAAAAAAGTTACAGAATATCAAAATTCATCATTAAGTGTGACTTTTAACATCATACCTTAAATCAAATAGTAGATATTGCAATTGAATTGGTTGTATTTAAGGTATAAAACTAATAGAAATTTAGCATTCTTTGTCACTACAAAACGGTCATTCATAGGAGAAAGAGATGCGGGATATCAAGGTACATAATGTGATGTGGCTTTTAACTTCATACCTCAAAATATATAGGCATCATTGCAATAAAAATTTGTTGTATTCATCTAAAAAAAAATGGAAAATGTAATGTTCTTTATGTAACTGCAAAACAGTCATTCTTAGAAAAGAAGTTTATAGAAGAAAAAAGATGTAGAATATCAAAATCCACCTATAATGCAACTTTTAATTTTATATATTTCATTCTCTATATATTACAATTGAAATTTTAATTATCTTAATTTCATCGTAAAATACTAAGAAAAATGTAGTCTTTCTTATGCAACTCACAAATGGCAATTTATAGAAAAACTGCACGAAATTAAAAAAAGATTAAGAATATCAAAATATATCTTATGAAGTTATTCTTAACTTTATAGCACCCATAATATTGGAGATACTACAATTCTCCTTTTTAGCATTTCAATTTCATCTTGAAATATTTAAACAATCCGCAATTAATTTTTATTTACAAAAGATTATTTATTTGAAAACAAAAATATCCACCGAAAAACTTTAGAAAAATTAATATAGACCAAGTTAATTCGGTTTTAACTTTATATCTCTGAATATAGCGAATATATTACAGATTTGTTTTTAACAATTTCAAAACCTACTTCACGGGGCAATTAATGAAAGAACAAAGATCTTCATATAG
>NC_087216.1:48788965-48798965 GCF_015104395.2 Macrobrachium nipponense | reverse complement strand
CAGTGTTTCACTTCCATTTAAGTAATGCCTGCTATAAACAACTCTGTCATAGGAAGTCCCTTCTAAAGAATCAAAATGGCAAGGGAAAAATAAAATAGCTTCTGCAATGATTCCCTCAATAGAAGAGTAGATTCTGTAACAGGATTGCAACTTCTTATGACATCTTCTACTTCTGTTTGAAGGCCTGAAGAAAAAAAAACATGATTGGTTTGTTAGCCTCTGCAGGCTTGGATAAACTTAATACCATTTCCAAAGTAATCACTGAACAGTAGTTTCAGCTCCTTGTTACTGACTTTGATATTTTCATTTTGCAATTGAACTGCTCTCTAAAGTCACTGAGGGGTGTATCCATAACTCTATCTAGACCCGATTTAATATCAGGAGCTATGAAAGAAAAAGCTGCTACCTTTTCTGATACTTGAGGTGTGCTTTTGCCAACTGACTGAAGTTTCCGTTTGTATTTCGGTAAATACCTAGAGATACAATTGACGTGACACAGTAAATCAGCATCAAATACACTTGATACATCTTGCAAGTGACAAGTTTGAGTGAAAACATCATTTTGTAAGTACACAGTGGCTTTCAAAAAATCTTCAGCTCTTGGGCTCTCACTTATTCTATAAATCTGGTAAATTTGCTTATGAGATTTCTGTTACAGATAATGCACAAATGTCTAGATAGGAAGGAAGTAACACTTGCTTGAGGACTGTGTGTCGTGCTCCCGTTTCCTTGCAGCAAATTTCTTAAGATTGTGGTAGTCAGTCGATTGAGGTTGCTTGCTTCATCTTCATATTTTATTTTTTCCTGTCATTTTGAATCAGCTGCCCTGATTTTTTTTTCTGTCATTTCAGTACTTGACACGCTCGTATCACTTTTATTACACGTGATACATGGTTTTTCATCTGCTTTGAAGTCTGATGCACCATTCTTTAACACACTAAATAATTTTAGGACATCCATATCTTCATTTTATTGCAGGAACCCGCAAAAAACTTTTTAATTTGACATAAAAAAGTTTAGAAAAATACCTTAAAATTAGACACTTTTAAGTATATGTAAAACATTTTCATCACTTTCCACTTCTATTAACTTTGTAAAAAAAAAGTTCTAATTAGTGAAAATAGTTGAAATTTCATCCAATCGGGCCAGTATTAAGAGAGATACGACAAGCTTCCCAATCGAGCGGCCGCCATCTTTGATGACGCCATAACCGGAAAACCTACCAGATGGCAGATGTCCACCCAAGTCAAAAAAATACTTACTAAGACACCTACTGGATAGATAGATAGATAGATACATAGATAACACTCGATATTACAGAATCAACAGAATAAAGTGAAGACAAATTGTAAAAAACCAAAACTTACTTGTTGACGGAAAATATAAAAGGTAAGTTATTACCTGATTAGAGGCGGTAAATGATTGAGAATTTTAGAAATACTCTTATTGGTGTTATGGCAGTTACTGGGAAGGAATAAAAATATAATTAATGAAGTAATGCCTTGTTTTATTAAAAGAAGAAAAAAATTGCTATTCCCTACGGTAAGAGAATAATTCTTCGCAGTACTAAAGACAGGTATATAATAATAAAGAATGAAAGTAGACCATTATATGCCAAGATAGTGAATCGCTAGGCATACCCTGACACCAGGGATAGATGATTTCCCTGCCACTAATCCCACGGTTTAAAAAAGGCGATTGACGAAATTACTCTTCCATCACAGTATTCAACCCTCTTCCCTCGTGAACCACGTCTCATTACACTGAATGTGTTTTCCTGACACGAGGAAATTATGTACCAGTCACATCCTTGCTCTTAGAGTAAAATCTTTGGCTCGTTAGCCTCCTGATTCTCTTATGTATTGCTTAGTTTTCGAAACTCTGCTTGCAAAGAGAGAGAGAGAGAGAGAGAGAAGAGAGAGTCACGAGAGAGAGAGAGAGAGAGAGAGAGACAGAGAGAAAGAGAGAAGAGAGAGAGATATTTAGCCAACAGAAATATGGAAAGATGGCTGTGAAATAGATCGCTGAAAGTGAGAGGGAAAAGGGAACCGAGTAAAGGTCTCCAGAAACAATAGGAGGACCGTAGGGCGTAAATTGTATCTCGCTGAATGCGATTCCTGCTGAAGGCACATGAAAGGGCTTCTTTGGATATCCTTGTGTCGGAATCGAGTCCTCTTGGAAGAAAGTTTCGAAAATGAATTTGTGTTTACTTTTTGCCAAATATATATAAGAGAATTTCGATTTAATTATAGATAATATAACAACTGATATTTTGGGTTCAAGACTTGTATTTTCCGCCATATGCATAGAGCCAGATGAAAAAAGCAACCACTTATTTGCGTGTCTTCAAACGCATTTGAAAATGCATTTTAAAAAGCCTTTTAAAAATCACAAAGCATAGTATCGGGCGTCATATCGAGGTTAAATTCAAAATTGTCCTTAATGCCCTTTCAAAAGTATATATATATATATATATATATATATATATATATATATATATATATATATATATATAGTATATATAGATATATATATATATATATATATAGTATATATTTATATATATATATATATATATATATATATATATATATATATATATATATATATATATATATATATATAATCACTGGACACCATATCCTTCACAGAACATATGAATAACATAAAGTTGGTGGACTTTAAACGGGCTAATCTGCAAGCCAGGGGTTTTCTATTTTTTGAGAAGTTCAATATTTTTGCAGTCCGAAAAAATGAATATACGTTGGTATCTTCAGCACCAGAATCATACAATAAAAAGTTCCCCTACTGTGTGTTTTACACGCAACTGGTCAGGTAATACAATATCACTGACACTGCTGGAATTGGGTCACCATTCTTTTTCTTCGACGTTTGAATACTTCGTTGCAATGAAGTATACTTACGTAGTAAAACTGTGGTTTCATCTGACAAGGAAACTTGAGTCTCTTGGATTATTCTACTTGGAACATCATTAGAAGAATTAGCCTGTTCACGAAGATTTGAAACCATTTTCTTCATTGTTGATGCTGCTGGCTGCGGCACACGAGTATGCGTCATATCTTCTTCCCATGAACTTCCATTAACATGAATTCGACCTCTGCATGTCTTGTGTACAACGCCATGATTCTTTGTTATTACGAAATTTTCTATCTAAACGATTGCAAAATCCATTTAATGGAATGTGATCACGACCCTTTCTCTGATAAAAATTCGCTCTATGGGACTTTTATTTTCAGTTTTAATCTACACTCCAGGAAGGAAATACATCCAGTCTGAGTTTAGGAGAATACAGTAACAATGATTCGCTTGTGTTATAGCATAGATAACAACCGTAAGTAGTTCGATGGTTGAGTGTAAACAATCTTAGATTATTGCCAATATTTTTTAATGGAACAAGTTATATATATATATATATATATTATATATATATATATATATATATATTATATAATATATATATATATATTGCACACACGTATATACTTACTAAAGAGAAGTATACAACAAAGTTTATAGTGTTTAAGAAAGCCTAAAACAAACGCTGGTCAAAAAAGCCTTTAGAAGCATGCTTTTTAGAAAATTATTTTATGAACGATCAGAAATAGCGAGAGACAATTGTAACTGAAACATTCCATATCTGTTTTTTTTTTCATCCATTACACGTGATCACACCATCTTTTGTCTCATCTTCTGAAATCGGCGATAATAAGAATTGTCTTCACTGCCAGTCCTAGTATTTTGTTGAGAGGTCGATGATTCGCGTCTGTCGATCGCCAATTCTATTATCGCTTAATAAATTCCCCCTCGGTTAAACATAAATGAAAATATATTAAATCCGAGGTAGAGCGAATTAGATATTAAAGGACATTTGTAGTTCGATATATATAATATATATATACTATATATGTATATATATATATATATATATATATATATATATATATATATATATATATAGCATATATATATATATATATATATATATATATATATATATATATATATATATATATGAATAACTTGATCACGGAGTATATAAAACGTGATGCTATGTATAAATAAAGGTTTTTGCCACGAAGGAAAAATGAAAAGCGAGATAGCCAAACACTTTTTGGTCTAGTGCGACCCTTTACTCAGTTGTGTCCGAGTAAAGGGTCGCACTAGACCGAAAGTGCTTGGCTATCTCGTTTTTCATTTTTCCTTCGTGGCAAAAACCTTGATATATATATATATATATATATATATATATATATATAGATATATATATATATATATATATTATATATATATATATACTTATGCTGTTGCTTTTCGCAATGCATAACCTTCACCTCAATAACTATGAAATGTTTTGCAAAAGTTTTTGCAATATGTTCGGATTCCATATTAGTTTTCTTAGGATTAATATGTTATAAGAGTATGATCTAATAATGTATGTTCAGAATTCACAGCATAATTTAAAAGTAAAGGAATAAGTAGAATGTGAAAAGTGTGGGAGAAATTAGCATTGTCCGTTCGAAGAAGAAAATTGCTGTCATCACTTGAGATAAGAGGAATGCGAGTTCTCCGTTTTGTAAGATCGTTTCTAGAACATTCTATATAAGAATATGTCATCTATAGGAAGTGACGTCAGCTAGTCTTAGCTTTCAATTTAAATCATTATTCCTTTCATTTTAAGAGGTTTTTATTGTCTGAAACTGTGTGATAACAAATGTTATTTATAGTTGTAATCCCAGTTTCTCTCTATTCATTGTTTTAAAAGAGTATTATACAGATTTAGCAAAGGAACTTCGGGGTACCAAAACGGTTTTTTGAACCAGTCAGGCATTAATGGCTCGCCCAGTTAATTACCAGAGAGATTTTGCATTCTCTCTCTCTCTCTTCCTCTCTCTCTTTCTCTCTCTCTCTCTCTCTTCTCTCGCTCTTTCTGCATGATGAAAATTGGTGGTTTCACATAAACGTAAAGATTTTATACTTAGTGGTCGGTCACTCATAAATTTTAGATTTGGCATTTCTTAGATTTATTTAATGTTGTTAGTGTTTATTTGTGGAGTCTGAATAGACGTTGTAAAAGTCTGTACAGGCGCCTCGTGTGTAAGTGTTTATTAGTGATTTCGAAAAAAGGCATTCTAAAATTAGTATACCAAGGTAAGCTCTTTTAATAAGTTCAATGCACTAAACTTAAACATAAAAAAGTACATGAAATACTGAAAGTACTTGGGTTATTCCTAGGGAAATATTTACATTTCTTTACATTTTTGTGTCGGTGTTTTTTTTTTTTTTATTTTTTTTTTTTGTTTTTCATTTATCCATTTTCTTATTAGAGGGATTTTTTGTGCATTTATCCATTTTTCTTGTTAAAGTGTGTGTGTTTTTTTTGTTTTTTTTTTTATATTCTGTGTGATTAATGTTTCCTTGGTGCTTTTGCATTTTGTCATTTTCAAAATTTTTATACGTTTACATTTACATTTCCAATTTAATTTAATTAATTGTGTTCATTAGTTGATAATTACAAATTTAGTTGAGTTTAACACTTGTGAAATTACTTTGCATTTACTTAGAATTCTTTTCTGTTTTATTGTTAATTAATTTTCAAACTTTAATAATTTCTTAACATTTTGAATTTCTTGATTTTGTGATAATTAATTTGATTAATCTTACTTAATAATTAATTCAAGAAATAATTAAACTATTGTTGTTTCTTTTTCAAGTAATAGAAAATTTCCCGGAGATTGTGAAAGAGAAAGAGCAAGACATGAAAGGGAGATGGAATTGATAAGAGCTAGATAATTCACCTGAGACATCTTCTAACCCTGATCAAAGTAATCAAGACCCTGTAATTGATGTAATAAGAGTACAGAAGTTAATCCCTTAGTTTACTGAAGAAGCCTCCAGATGAGTTCTTTGACCACTTTGAGAAAGTGAACTTGAGGTATGGGGATGGCCAGAAGATAAATGGTCAGTTTTGCTACATTGCCTTAATTGGTAAAGGAGAAGTGCTTATTTAGCTTAACAGCTGATCAGTTTAAAAGACTACAAGGTACTTAAAACACAATGTGCTACAAGTTTACCAAGATGACCCAGAGTACTACAATGAAAGATTCAGAAATTTAAGAAAAGATGAGAAGGTGACCTTCTTAGATTATGCTTATAAAGTGAGAAGGTGATTTGAAACTTTGGTTAAAGTCTGCTAAAGTTATAAGTTTTTTTGATGAAGTTAGAAGAATTAATGTATTTTGAACATTATCTTAGGCGAATTCCTGAACATATAGAGCCTATTTTGAGAGAGAGAGAGAGAGGTTTAAGAAACTTGACAAGGCTGCTACACTGAGTGAAGATTACAATATAAGTACAATGTCAAGTACCAGAATCAAGAACGCCCAGGTTTTAATTCTCATCCAAGTTTGAGGAACCAATTTAATGGGAAACCTACAAGTCGTACTACCAAAATTACACAGGTAATGTTCCTCAGCAAGCTAATGTGAAATCATCATCCAGTTTTTTGAAGGCATTACAGATACCTAATGTTATCTCGCTTTAAGTGTGGAAGAGCAGGACACTTCAGCTGTTACTGAAATAACAAGCTGTCAAAGCCAGTTTGGTCAAGTAGTGAAAAGGTGACCAGGTGAAACAAACTACGAAGAGCAGTGTGGGTGAAGAATGACGACTCCCGAGAAGACTGAAACTAAACAAGCTGAATGTTTAGCAACCAGTGAAATATAACCTCAAGCAAGTGAGTGGCTTAACTGTATGGAGGCTTTTAAGCCATATATCTATGAAGGGTATGGCTGTCAACTGAAGGATGGGATGGTGTTTGCAGGTATGAGTCAAGATATGTGATCCAGGGAGTAACCATAATGTGGTAGTACTTGGTGCTCATTCTCAGTTGGAGAAGAGTCTCACAGGATATTCAGCTATTTTGAAGGCTATAGGAGGAGAGGAAGTAACTCCTATACCTCTACACTTGTCGTGTGAATTGGTGAGGGAGGGAATGTTGATTTGGCTGAAAATGAACTCACTGATTGTGGAAGGTGTACATGTTTCTGTTGGGTATGAAGTTAGTGGTGTGGCCATTTATTCCTTGTCTGGTAGTGACAGAAAAACCGTTTAGGATATTCCTACGGTAGAGTTGGAGAAGAATAACCCCCACCTGTTTCCCCTAGTTGTGTGCTACCACAAATATGAAGAGGACTATGCCGCCTAAGTGAAAGAAACTGAGGATTTAACACACCCAAGAAGGATCAAGGGAAGGATCTTTGAGCTTAGATGAATTGTTCCAGGAAAGTAATGTTGATGTTTCCCCTAGTGCTGACCATGAGGAGATCTCCTAAGAAGAAGAACCTGTTGTTCCTGGAGAGACTCCGAGTAGTCAAAGTGTTCCTGAAGAAGCAGTGAAACCACAGTAGCTGAGTAAGCGGATATTGAAAATTCAACACTTGAAGTTAGTCAAGTGACAAGAGAGAAGCTAATGGACTTGCAGAAGAAGGATGCATCGTTGTTGATTTGTTCTTCAAAGTTGTTTTTTGACCGAGAAGAGGTTGCAACAAACTCCTACCAGTTTATTATCTAACAGAAGATTACTGGTGAGGAAGCATAGACTTACAGATATACCACGAGATGCTGTGTGGGGCGAATATCATCAAGTGGTAGCAGTAACTTACGAGTCTGGACATACAGGAATCAGGAAGACTGTGGAGAGAGATCATGAATATTTTTTTCTGGTCTGGACTTCACAGAGACGTTAGTAAGTTCTGTCGTGGGTGTCATACCTGCCGTATAGCTGGAAAACCGAATGAAACCATCAAGAAAGCCCCCCTACAACCTATAGAAGTTAGATGAGAACCCTTTACCAAAGTAATTATAGATATGGTTGGATCGCTGCTGAAGACGAAGAAGGGAAATCGGTATTTGTTAACATTTGTGTCCTGTGACGAGATATCCTGAGGCAATCCCTCTTAGAAACATATCTGCCAAGATAGATGCTGAAAAACTTGTAGTTTTCCTCAAAGATTGGGATACCAGAAATTGTACAAAGTGATAGAGGAGCGCAATTTTACTTTCATGTTATTCCAGGATATAATGAAGTTTGTGTGCAGTGAAACAACAGTTATCAACTGTTTATCATCCAGAGACTCAAGGAACCTTGGAAAGGTTATCCACCAGACATTGAAAAGTATACTATAACAAAGTATTTTTTGTTCTGAGTCAGGAATAGAATGGGATGTTGGTTTACCGTTAATGCTATTTGAAGTTAGAAATGCTTATCAAGAAAGTATGGGTTGTTTACCTTATAATATGATTTTTGGTAGAGAAGTAAGAGGACCGTTGAAGGTTCTTGCAGAAAATTGGGAAGAAAATCAAGAGGAAATCCAAGGAGAGTATGTGAAGAATTTAAGGAAATGGTTGAAAGAAATGAGAAAATTCTCTTTAGAAATTTTGAAAGTGAGTCAATGCATAACCTTCACCTCAATAACTATGAAATGTTGTAAAAGTGTTTACAATATGTTCAGATTCCATATTAGTTTGCTTAGGATTAATATGTTCTAGTAGTATATTCTAATAAAGTATGTTCACAATTCACAAAAATATAATTCAAAAGTAAAGGAATAACATAGAATGTGAAAAGAGAGAGAGAAATTTGCATGGTCCATTTGGAGCAGGAACTTGCTGTCATCACTTGAGATAAATAGGGACGCGAGTTCTCTGATGTTTTGGGATCCTGTCAATAATACAACATACATGACTTGTTAAGGATTTGTGGGTCTTTTGTTGAGAAACAATGTGAAGATTGCCATCATCTTTCGTAAGATCGTCCTAGAACATTCTATAAAAGAATATGTCATCTATAGGCAGTGATGTCAGTTAGTGTTTGCTTTCAATTTAAATAATTATTCCTTTCATATTAAGAGCTTTCAGTGTTTGACACTGTGTGATAATAAATGTTATTTATAATTTTAATCCCAATTTCTTACTATTTATCGTTTTAAAAGAGAATGATAAAGATTTAGCAAAGGAACATCGGTACCAAAACGTTTTGAGTAAGTCAGGCATTAATGTCTGCCCAGTTAACTACATACAAGTGAGATTTTGTCATTCTCAGATTTGGAACCATATCATAAGGAGATAATCTCTCTCTCTCTCTCTCTCTCTCTCTCTCTCCACATGAGGGAATTGTCGTTTCACATTAACGTATAGATTTTATACTTAGTGGTTGGTCACTTATAAATTTTAGATTTGGTATTTCTTAGATTTATTTAATATTGCTTAGTATTTATTTGTGGAGTCTGAACACATGTAAAAGTGTGTAACAGGCGCCTCTTGTGTCAATGTTTATTAGTGATTTCGAAAAGAGGCATTCTAAAACTAGTATACCTAAGTAAGATAGTTACAGTGTACTAAACTGAAACATAAAAAGTACTTGAAATACTAAAAGCACTTGGATTAATCCAAGGAAATTTTTACCGTTTTTTTCACATTTTTGGTGCCAGTAATTTTTTTTTCCATTTATCCATTTTCTTATTAGATGATTTTTTTGTGCATTTATCCTTTTTTCTTATTGAAGTGTGTTTTGTTTTATATTCTGTGTGATTGGTGTTATCTTGGTGTTTTTATTTACATTTACAATTTGATTAAATTAAGTGTATTCATTAGTTGGTCATTACAAATTTAATTGAGTTTAACACTTGTAAATTACTTTGCATTTACTTAGAATTCTTTTCAATTTTATGCTTGTTTAGCACTTGTGAATTGATTTTCTAATTTTAATTACTACTTAACACTTTGAATTTTAGTTGAATATTTTAATTTCTTGATTTTTGTGATAAGTTAATTTGATTTAATTTTTATTAATAATTTATTCAAGAATTAATTAAATTTTATGTTGTTTTCAAGTAATAGTAAACTTTCCGGAGATTGGGAATTTTACTTATAAATTTTTAGTTTATAATAAATTTTTGCATTTAGAATTTAAATGAGTGTT
>NC_087216.1:48763965-48783965 GCF_015104395.2 Macrobrachium nipponense | reverse complement strand
ATGCAAGTTTTTAGGCACATATTGTAGCATTTCAGTTAATGGAGGTTTCGTATTAGGAAGTATTAAAAAATCTAAATGTAAAATAAAATTCATCCTATAACATAAGAATATATCGCTCCAGGATTTTCTGATTTAAAGTAAACAAATATAATTCGTACAAGAAACTGCAAAATTATTCGCTTTATCTTTCTCATTCTTAATGAAATCTGGTTTGCCTTAAGGGCACCTGATAAAAAAAAAAAAAAAAAAAAAAAAAAAAAAAAAAAACAAAAAAAAAAAAAAAAAAAAAAAAAAAAACCATTGCTATACTCCAAGGAACAAAAATCATGATTTTGGCATCTTTTAAAGTTGTCAGAACCAAGCCAAGGTAGAATGGTCAGGTAGAGTCATTTGTGGGGGGTTGCGGCTTATCCCCCCAAACGAGCCGCGCCACCTGGAGGCCAGGTCAGGGCTGAGAAGAATGTCACTCAGCTACAGTTTCATTCAAATGTATATCACAGGTCACTTCAATCATCTGTACTGATTTATTTTTACATTCTTAGAATACAACCAGTTTTGATTTTTTTTTTTATATAATCTAAATTATTATTTAAATAATGCCAAACAACTGCGCCGTGCTTGGTTGTTATTGCAAATAGTAGAAAAAAAGGGAGGTATCCTTTTTTCCGATCCCTCGTGATGAGAAAAGAAGACGGAAATGGGTTCATCGTTGTAAGAGAAAGGACAACTATAACCCTACTACTCATCGCATATGCAGTAAACATTTTGAAGAAAGTGCATATAAAAGAGACCTGCAGTAGGAACTCTTGGATCGCGAGGCCAGCAATGAAATTTAGACGTGAGGAAAGCAGTGCAGCTTTTTTTCGGAAACACCAATCTAAAAAGCTTTAGAGTTTTTATGGAAGTCAGGGACTTTTCAAGAGCATGTCCTGGGGAAAGTACAAGGGACTTTATAAAGCTTGCCGACTCCTGGTTTGATGTGTTCAATTCAAGGGTACCTTATGGCAGAAAAAAATCTAGACATGCTTATGGGATGCAACTGACGGTAACAGAATAAAATCCTTGTACAATATGAAGTGTACTGCTGAAACAATGCGAGTTTGCAAAAGTAATAAGATCTATCATGTCCAAAACGGACTTTATTGTGTCATGTAAATCCTTGCCAAGGTTGCATATGTTGAAAAGTAAATATGATGTATCATACATAATATTTATCAATACATAATTATCTCCAGACTTAACCAAGATGGACTGGAAAACATGTTTGGCTGTCTTAGAACAAATGGATGCAACTTATGATCATCCTACGCCAGTTTGAAATCAAACACAGAATAAGGTCATATTTACTTGGCAAAATAAACTCTATAACTGGAAAAAATTGTAACTCGATGAAGGAGTGCGATTCTTCAAATATGTCGGAAGGAATGTTCAGTCAAGAGAAAAGGTTGTGAAAAATAATGATTCAAATGAAACTGATCTTGAAAGAGAGCTTATGATTTCTGCAACGATGTTTGCCTCTAGTGAAGATGAGAAGATGCCAGAAGAAGACTCAGAAAACTTTGAAAATGAATTTCATGAAAGAACTTTAGAGAATGTTGCAGACGAAGAGGACCTTCGATATGTTGGAGGTTATGTGGCATCTAAATTTCCCGATCATCAGTTCTTAGGATGTAAACTTAAAAAGTGAAAGGTACCTGGATTAGTGCAGTAGAGCGACATGATGATAAATTAACGGAACAAGTGCTGAGTTTTTTGAAAAATTAAAGGTAATGGAAAAAATGTTTCAAACATACAATGGAGAAAAATACACTGAGACCAGGCAATGAAGTATTATGCGACTTGGCACGCCATATTGAATAATTGTGTATCCTTGCCTTTTAAAGTAATATTGTTTTTTGTCAGATGTCGGATGTTTTTTTTAAGATGAGAGCTCTGAATGCCCAAATTTTATCAAGTAGGCAAAAAAAAGAAAAAGATGCATAAATTAACTAAATAATGCCGTGAAAATTTAAATAATTTTTGTTTTTTTCACTTTTACTAAGTATTTTTTCATTTCCATTATGAAGCCAGATACTATTATGTGTTATCTATGTCTATCTATGTTAGTTTATTTAATAATGTGTAAAATTATAAATAAGCCTTTGTAAATAAATGCCAGGTCAAATGCTAATGAATATTTTTTTTTAAGTTCTGTCAAGCATATTAATTTAAGGTTTCTATTATATATTAGAAAGCCAACATTATCGATCCACGATTTTGTATGTGTATTACAGTGACCTATATGAATTCAAAAGAACACCAAACGTATACAAGATAACAGAGTGAAAAGGACATCGGACACTTACAGGCCTAATCCCTTCGACCCAAGGTACTTAGAGTTTCCCAAGGTAGTACTTGCCTTGACCGCTCCCACCCTGGCTTCCAAGGCCTTGTCACGGAAATACCCCACAACTAACCCCCCGACCAAAGTGACTGTACCTCTCTCCCTTATTCTATATACCTTGGTCAGAACAATACTGATGTAGTCTGGTTTACGTAAAATCCTTCGATATTATCATTTCTTGATATAATTGTCTCCCAGGCGTGTGAAGAAATTTCATTCTTATCTATCATGGCTTCACCAACCTCAGAACCAATGAGGGTAATAATCTAATTGGATTATTTTTCAGGAAGAAGATTAATAATAAAGCTTGTGATTCAGATAGACTTTTGTATCCTTTCTAACTTTACAGTAAAATAACCTTTATTATTCAAACGACTTTCATCTTCCTGTTCACACCAGCTTGTTAACAAAAACAAGATTCGACAGATTAAAAAACACGCCATCTCTGTGTAAAAAAATAAAGGAAATTTTTGTTTACTATATCAATGTTTCATTGAAATAAAGTTATTTCGAGAATAAAGGAATTCTCTGAAAAGGAATTGGAAAAACCAAGATCTAGATTAACAGGTTTAACACTCCCTGTTAATCTTTCTTATGATCGTATGGAGTTTTTCCAAAAAAAAAAAAAAAAATTAATAGAAATATAAGGCTTTTTAAAGCTAAAAAATAGCTTTAGTGGCTATAATACATTTTATTTAAAGTTTCCAATATATAATATTTACTTTAAGGAATATTTTATAAGAAATGTCAGTGAATATACCAATATACCCATAGTTATACTGTATTATACGTAAGTCAGTAGTATTCTCTACCTTTCTTTGGTTTCCATGATTTTTTTTTTCATTTGTTTTTTCATCTTAGAATCATTCTATTTGTTCATTATCATAATCCTCTTCAGGTACCGCATTATGAAGAAAATGCTATATTTATAAAAAAAAAATTTGAAATGTCAGTAGGAACATCTTACCCTCATCTGCAACTCAGATGCCACCTTTTTTACACAATCCATTCCTTCCTGAGGGTGTCACCATGAACTGCCTTAAAGACTTAATTCATTAATTTTAATTGTTCCATGACTTTTTTTTATAGAACTTGCAAATTTCTCCTATTCATAAAGTCTATCCATTTTTTTCCAGTTTCATTGTTGCAGGCTTTCCTCCCTGGTTCAAGATATTTGCAGATATATTTTTACACAATGTACTCTCAGAAAATTCCAAATTGACCCTTGCATTGTATGCAAAGTTCTCGTTCATTTTCATCATCATTCGAAGGTAACTTATCCCAAATTAGCATTTCACCAGATATGCAGGTAGAATCGTCTAATTTTAGAATGCTTAGTCTTTTAAGAAAAGAGTTTTGTTTCCTCGGGTAGCTACTCATGAGGGCCATGCATCTGCCTAATTGATCCAAAATTATGTCCAAGAAGTCTCGATTGGTCGTCCGGTTCATTATGTAATCTAGACTTTATATAAAGAGCCTAGCACATCAAATAGTCCAATCCAAGATTTGCTAGAAAAAATAATACCTTTCCGAAAGCTTAAATAAAGACTAGCACAACCTTTCACTCTCATATCTCTCATCATGTGTAGTTACTACCCCAAATTTCATTCTAGTTGTCTATATCCCAAGCTTTAGGTATTTCTTGAGTTTACATCTCCCATCCATTTCACTGGAATTCATCAAATAAAATCAGTCATTTGCTACATTTATGAAAATCAGCTGTCATGAACAGTTTTGGGATTAAATTAAATATTTTTCGCCTAGAAACTTTATAGCATTGCACATGTTTTGAACATTACTTGGCCGCATACTTTACAAGTGGCCTTTGAGTTCCTGGCATAGTGATTTAGAGTCAGTTTCGGTGTTGAAGTGTATTCATTTGCAGTTTTATCAAACATTTTTTGTAGGGAAGCAGATGAAATAAAATCTCTTTTTTTCAGTGTAAAATCCATGTTCCTTAACCCTGGATAGGTTTCGCTACATTGGTACACCGTTAAAGGTGCGTGGTGGTTGAGCTCGACTCGCGCGTTCAGAAAAATTTGCCAAAAATCACTTACCTTATTTTTGCTGTACAATTTAATTTGTAAAATAATTATAACCATTGCAGAACACTACTGAAAAGATAAATAATACCCATCTACAAATTAAATACTTATTACAAATATATTAAAAAAATAAGTATATAAAAAAAAAAACTTACGAAAATATTTTTAACTATACAAAATAGCCTATATACACACAAAAATTAAAGCAATCCTTCCTAAATCTATTAGTTACATATGTGACCTGCGAAAGAAGGTGGGTTCGGACGCATAGAGATCAAATATGAAAAGAGAAAAACGGTAAGTTTTTTTGCGCCCACACCCCCCGAACCCCCCAAAAAAGTAAAAATTTCACGAATTTTTTTTAGTACCTAAATGAAATAGGAAGTGGCTAATTTTTTTTATAGAATAAACTCATATTATCCTACAACGGAATTATGTACAAAAATCTGCACAAAGATGTTATTTGCTGTTATATCAGGGTCCAAATCTATAAGTCATTTTTTGACCTCCTAGTTTCACCATAAAAATTTCTTATAAAAATCGTTGTAAGTATTATAAGATATGATATTTTATACATGGAAATCTACCAAAATACCTTAAATTCTATAGAAAACAAGAATATATAGGGATATGGCAACTTACCTTTCGGATATGCCAACAAAATGGCCGCAGTCGACACCTCCTCCGACGGCCACATCCACCATCTGAAAGGGAGGAATGGAATGTAAATTTCAATGTGTTATTTACTCAGCTAATTATGCGTGGATTTGCATAAAACTATTATGGTGGCTTGCTGGATGTTTGAGCAGTATTTTGCAGCCTTTAAAAATCTGACCCAAAAAACTTAATCGAATGTAAAGGTCATTTGTTGACCTCGTTTCACCACGAAATTTTCTAATAAAAATCGTTATAATCAGTATAAAATATGATATTTATGCATGGACATCTACCAGTATATCACAAATTCTATAGAAAACAAAAATATATAGCGATATGGCAACTTTCTTCCGGATATGCCAACAAAATGGCCCCCGACCACGCCAAGTACGACAGCCAAATTTGCTACCTGAAATGGAAGAAGGGTATGTCAATTTCGAGGTGTTATTTAGTTATTCAATTATTCGTGGATTTGCATGAAACTTTTATGGTGACTTGCTGGATGTTTGAACATATTTTGCAGCTATAAAAAAAAAAAGCAAAAAAAAAAAAAAAAAAAATCTGACCAAAAAGAAATTTTTCGACTATATTTCTGGAAATATAGTCGACAAAAATAAAAATAAAAAATATTGTTGCAATATTTTAGGTAAAAAATGGTTGATATATATTTTGTAAAGATTAAAATTATAGTATTTATGCAAACAAGTTATAACAAAAAGTTTCATGATGTAACTTACCTACATAAAAGACACTTTGGACACAAGACAGTATGATGAAGCTGGCAGACGGACCTGTTGCTCCGCAAACATGCTACGTTTGTCTTGTGGTGTTCTCAAGATGGGCAGCTTGACGTGGTCAACGGCAGGAGGAGGTCTGTGTTCCAGCTCAGCCAGCCTGAACGTATCCGCCATCAGCACACGCAAGGGTCTGGACAAGTTGGTCAACGTGTAATACTGATGACTTACAATGGGAGCACAAAATTCAAGGGCGATATCCTTGAGGAACCTTCACCATGTCATATTCTTTGGCGATGGCAGGGACGAATAGAGAATATAAGAATTCGCCATAATTATATTCAATATCCCACAGAAAAGACAAAGTGGCCAGCGTTGTGTCTTACGAACAGAATTTGATGTAGAGCACATCTGATCAGTTGTGTCTACACCCCCTTTTGTTGTCCTTATAGAACATCTGAATATCCATCTTCCCTCTCTCGATCTCAGACGGATCATGATGCAGGGAACTCAACAGCTTGTTCCTTATCATGGTCGTCTACATCCCTCCTCCTCCACAAAGATTGCGGCTGCCTCCTCCTCCTCGCCTTCAGACTCAACCTCCAGGTTGTCCTCAACATTACTTTCTAATTCATAGAGAAGTGCGTTAATAGCATTTTCACCCAGAGGTCTCTGTCTCTTTGAGGCCATTGCTGATAACTGGAAAAAAAAGTAAACATTAAAATGAGCACTCGAAGGACATATGATCATATATAGGCATCTCAGCCAATGCCCCGGGCAAGCACGTGATAATCATACCATGTTCCTACATATTCCAATAAAATACAAAACTATACTAATTAGTTATATAATAAACACTGACCTACATGAATTTAGTTATTATAACTGTTTTTTGTAAAAAACACAAAATTTGGCACTCGAACAGAATTCGACCTATGCAACTTAGGGGATCTCAACCAAGCCCAGGAATGCAGGGTGATAAAATGACACCATCCTCCCACATATTCCAATAAAATACAAAAAAATATTCTATACTAATGAGTTATATAATAAACACTGACCTACATGAAATTAGTTACTATAACTGATTTTTGCAAAAAAAAACAAAAAAACACAGAATGTGGCACTCAAATGGAATTGGACCATATGGCAACTTAGGGCATCTCATCCAATGCCCTGGGCATGCATGCAATAAAACACTTCAATATGCAAGGTTTACCTAATAACTCTGCTTTTTGCAAAAAAAAACAGAAATTGGCATTTGAAGGAAAAAGGACCATATGGCCTTATATGATATCTCAACCACTTCCAAGGTCATGCACGGTGTAGATACACCATCCATCCAGACTTTCTAGCACAACAAATGCACATGACTATGCACACTGTTCATTGAGAAATGGTTATGCAATAGCTTTGTTTTTCTATCACCTACCTCTTAAAGTTAAGTGCGGGTCAACCTCGACCCGAGCAATTCTCAGAAAAGGGGGAAGCACTTGAGGCAGACATATGGAGCTCCGCACACGACCATGGCTTTTAGAAAAGTGACCGCTTGCAGGTCAATCAGACCCAGATTCCACACAGGTGATAATTTATAGGAAAAAAACATGTTTTTTGAAAAACGCCTCGGGTCACGTGCGACCCGTTGCACCTATCCAGTGTTAAAATTATTTCTTATTAGCTTAATAATTTGAGGGGCATCAGCAAATACTAATACACTTTGATCTGTGAATGGATTTTTAAAAGGAAACTAAAAGTGACTGTGTTTAGGAAATTTAAAGAAACTTATACCCTGCCCTTTGTTGTTATCCTTTCAGTTATTACAGCCGTAAATTGAGTAATTATTCAGCATTGAAAACTAGGAACCTTTTTTTCTTCCAAGTGTAATTTCAAAATATAGCCAACTTACTCAGTTCACTTAGCAAAGGCAAACATAACACCACACCTAGGCAAGACGGGGGTTCGTGACCTCATATTTTGCCATCGCTCACAAGTGTTAGACCTGTTTATTTAGATCTTGGGATAAACAATTGACAGTGTCTTCAGCATCGGATTCTACAGTTTTACTATTCTGCTTCTGCTCTGTCCTTCACCCCTGTAATTTCCAAAATACAGTCAATTGAAAGATTCTCTTTAAGAATGGGCATAAGTAATGGAATATTTTAATTTCAATCATCACATCTTGTTTAAGTTCAACATATCATTGCTGACAAGAGAAGAGTATGCCTAAATAGAATGAAAAATCTGGTGAGCAAACCAATAGTTGTGTTGTTAATGTAACTGAAGATTTTGAGGTAGACTCTGAATTGGAGTCAGTTTTATCCACATTCATCTGTAATATTGAGGGCAAACTACTAATTAGAGGCCTTAAAGACAGTGGCTGTCAATCTAATCTTATTTCCACTACAGTGGCTGAAATCTTGAACCTGAAGGTGATTAGGGATAATATATCATTAACTTTAAATGGTGCAAATTCTTCCCAGGAATATTGACCTAGGTTGGTGGAAGCCAATTTTGAAATTAATGGTGTTGTTCAAGTAGTTAAGGCCTCTGCATTCCAAGAATATGTATTGGACTGAAGCTTCACAATTGGGTAAAAGTTGTACAACAAGGATTCTAAGACAGAGGTTATGTATTAGATGGTAAGAATGTTCCATGTCCACATGACTTAATGGTGGTGTTGATTTCACTCTAGGTCCAAGTCAAGCCACTTATTAACTCTAAATGAAATTTCATTTTGTATGAATAAAACTTAGTTATGCTGCAATTCCCATGCAGGATATTATTGCAGGGTAATAAAGACCAAACTTCTTCAAGATCTCCCTTATTTGCCATATAAAAGTAGAAGTAGTAGTAATATGGCTACAGTTCCAGAGTTTAATATTGATATGAATATTAACAGCTGTCTTTATCTGACCTTACCATTGAAGAACTTTACTCCCTACAGAATTTTCCATATTGGACGAGAAGGGTGAAACTTGTAGAATCTCAGCTTGAAAAGTGTTAAAGTCATGTTTTGGAAAAATTATTCCAGGTATATGAACATGAGTAATGGAGGCCCAGAAGCTGAAGATTCAGAGCTTAATAAGAAGCTAGTCAAGTATACCCTTGATACTATGGTGAGAGATGGGGATGATAGGATTGGGGTCCTTCTTCTGTGGAATTTTAAGGTTGCACATTTATTTAGTAAAATTATGAATGAGCTTTAATGGTGTTGAAATCTAATTTGAAGAAACTTAAAAAGACGAAAATGATTAAGAGAATTTACAATCTTCACCAGATCCTAGAGGAACACCCAAAAGACACTTTCCTTCCCCACATGGGTGTATTCAAATTGAATCGTGAATCAACTAAATATCATGTTGTGTACCTCTCTAATCTTTGCCAAAAGAGTAAGGGTGGGGGGTTAATAATTAGTCACAACCAGGCCATTTTTCTAGGTCCTACCTTGAATCAAAAGATTATGTCAGCCTTATTGCATCTGAGGTTTGAATTTAATTTTCTGTTTTGATATCTGTCAGGCCTTTAATAATTTACCTTTAAATGATGTGGACAAATACCTGAGTTTGACAGTGATTTGTGAGAGCGGAATCGGTATCAACTTAAACCTCACTTGTTGGCCAAGTCGAACCCTATTGTAAGATACCCTATGTCCATATTTTACCAGTGATCAGGAGCACAGGAAGTGCTCGAAATATATGGTTCCAACGTTATGGAAAAGTAAAGTAAATGGAGTGTAAGAAAAGATTATTTTAAATGTCACTTTTATTCATTAGCATGTTTCCATTTCCCTTGCATGATGCATTCGAAGTAGCGAGGCTTTTATTGTGCAAATATCTGTCATAGGACCATTACCCATTTACAAACCGGGAACGTTTTTTCATTACAATATTTCTATGCTCGCCCGGAACTATCTTTGTTTTAAATCTTAGTTGATTTACAATTTATTTTTATTGCATACACAAGAAAGGTTAAGTTATGGTTGTGTCTTATACTTGGAACGATATCTTTTCCATATTGAACATTTTTGTTCCATCGATATAATTTTTTTGTTTTACTCGAGTTACATATCAATGAACGGTATTGGCCCAAAATAATTCTGTATTCTTAACATAACGCTACGATTTGAAAGGCGTAGTTAATATCTTAGTCCATATCATTAATGTTGCCAAACATTCTCTCTCTCTCTCTCTCTCTCTCTCTCTCTCTCTCTCTCTCTCTCTCTCACACACACACACACACACACACACATTTCCTGAGGCAAAAACAATCATATTATTTGAGTATCATAAAAAGTCAATTATATCTATTTTGATATCTGCTAGAAGAATTTTGGATCAAATTTGTTTTTGTCCTGTTTCATGCAAGTGTGTGTGAGAGAGAGAGAGAGAGAGAGAGAGAGAGAGAGAGAGAGAGAGAGAGAGAGAGAGTCTCTCTGTAGCTTTGTTTAATTGGTTAAAAAAATGTCAATTACAAGTTTTAATTGAGGACGCAGGAGCGTCAGAAAATAAAAGGGAACTCATCAAAAAGTTTCGAATCCTTTAATGAAACGAGAGACCCAATAACATGAGATGATTGATAATAATGGCCTGGAAATCAATTCAAACCAAGTAATTTTATCTCTGAGCTGAACAGTATTATCAGAAAAGGACGTCACAAAATTATTGTGATAAAGGGGTAAATGATTAAATGCCCTTCACCGGGTGACAGCTGGTTAATTGTCAATTTCGTGAATGGAAATAGTAAAGAGTTCATTACGTTATTCAAAAGAAATTATTATTGATTAGTAAAAAAATCGAACGTCTATCATATAATAGTAATATAGATCCCATCTGCAAGGCTGCGCTTTATTGGAAATGGGAATTATGGAAAATAATCGCTCCTCGATTCTGGCGACGGAAACTAATATTTTCTAATATTTACCTTCATCCCAGCTCCTGAGAAGATACCAAAAGGTCCCGGGTTCTGTTTTTGGGTCACTAAGCCCATCCTTTTTCTCCCTCCTTTGGTAGCCTTCTCCTCCTGCGGCAGACGCGAAATACAATAACATTCCCACATAAACTCTTTGATCGCCAAACCGTAAACAATGACGCTCTCTTTTTCTAAACATCGGAACACGAAAATTTGCTGATAGATAAAATTTATGTTCGGGGCACCTCATAGCTTTACTTGGCTCTCTCTCTCTCTCTCTCTCTCTCTCTCTCTCTCTCTCTCTCTCTCTTTTATTGTATTCTTGGCATCATCTGAACGATTTTCGGAGGTAAATTGTTAATTTGGGGTAATTGTTAGAAAACCGACACGGGTGGCCCTAATAAAACAATCTTTTACGGTAAATAGACTGACACACACATATATGTAAGTATATAATATATTATATATATATATATATATATATATATATAATATATATGTGTGTGTGTGTGTGTGTATATATAATATATATATATATATATATATATATATATATATATATATATATATATATATATTACGTACATACATATATGTATGTAGTTTGCACGGGAAGCTCTCCAACACTGATTTCGTTCTTACTCACTTCTTTACGAAACTGTCGTAAAGTGTATGTGTACATGTGTGAAGCCTTATCTTATCTCAGCGTCTTCATCTAAAATAATTCTTACAGCCGGAGATGTGTTTTCCTGCACTGATAAAATGGAGTTTGGGATCCGCCCTCTCTATTACCGAGTAAAGGGGGAAGGAAAATCACGACTAGGGACATTTGGACTCTGAGTCAAAAATCTACGTATATTATTCATGTTTCAGGGAGCGGTCGAGCAAAATGCGGCTGGGAAGAACGGACGGACCTGCAGACATTGGCATTATGGAAGGATGAAAGAAATTGCTGTCGAATCTTTCTTTTCTTCTCTGAATGCAATGTTTATCTGCTTTTATGTGTAGTGAGAGTGGCTAGAAAATTTTCTAGGGAACTCTTTCGAAAGTAGTCTGATCTATAAACTGTAAATATATTATGTTTATGTTTCCATCCACAGGAACGTTTACGTGAATCAGTTCTCCTTATGGTGAAGGCGACTTAGTCAATATCCACAGCTGGCGATTCGTAGGAATGGCAGATATAATAATTGGCTTTCAAGTTCTTAGTCACTTAACCGATTTCCCAGATTACTGTGAAGTTTTGGTTCTGTAACAATAACTTTTTTGGTTACTCTTTATATTCTTTTGAACAATTACCATGTAAAACTGGATTGGGTAGCTTCAGTGTAAGAAAAATGATTAAATTCACTTTAGCTGGAAAACCATTCACCATGTCCTTATGTATTTCCCTTCTTTCTGTATTTTCCTATGATCTTCTGTAACTTCTTTAAAATGACCACCATATTCTTTGGAAGCCTGAATTTTAAGCCAGTGACTCCGGTAGGCTTTTCCGTGTGAACAGGTTTATCTTATGGATAATAATAATAATAATAATAATAATAATAATAACAATAATAATAATATACTTAGGAAGCAGACTCTCTCTCAAACATGCTTTATTTAGAGTAATTGCTACTTCAGCAGCGTTACACTTTTTTGTTGAGAATTCTTCTCTATTTCACGAATAGCGGCTTTTTCCGTGCTACTTAAACCGGACAGTAGTAGCGGCCCATAGAGATCATGATCAAATACAATGTCAAAATAGGTGTATATATTTGAATTTTACAGTTAAACTATGATATCATAGTCATCAAAGTCATTAACGATTTTCTCTCTCTCTCTCTCTCTTTCTTAAAACGAGCTTTCGTCTAGAGCTGCCAGACATCCTCGGGCTGGGAAGCCGAGGGTGGACTGATCTTGGTGTGGTGTCCGTCCTCCTTATATTTGGGGTTGACAGCAAGGGGTCTGCCCCATGCTGATCTCCTATTGGCTGGTGGTGGTGAGTCTTCGTTTTCATTCTTAGTAGATCAGCATGGGGCAGACCCCCTGCTGTCAACCCCAAATATAAGGAGGACGGACACCACACAAAGATCAGTCCACCTTCAGCTTCCCAGCCCGAAGATGTCTGGCAGCTCCAGACGAAAGCTCGCTTTAAGAGAGAGAGAGAGAGAGAGAGAGAGAGAGAGAGAGAGAGAGAGAGATAGAGAGAGAGAGAGAATCGTTTAAGGACTTTGATGACTATGGTATCATAGTTTAACTGTAAAATTCAAATATATACACCTATTTTGACATTGTATTTGATCATGACCTCTATAGGCGCTCTACTAGCCTGTTTAAGTAGCACGGAAAAAGCCGCTATTCGTAAAACAGAGAAGAATCTCTACAAGTGTAACGCTGCTGAAGTGGCAATTACTTTTAATTAGAAAAAAAATAATAATAATGGCTACAGAGGGGAGAGCTCAAGAAGGAAATTGAAGAAATGATAACAGCAGCACAAGATCAGGCCCTAAGAACCAGATATGTTCAAAGAACGACAGATTGAAATAACATCTCTCCCATATGTATGAAGTGCAATACGAAAAATGAGACCATAAACCACATAGCAAGCCAATGTCCGGCACTTGCACAGAACCAGTACAAAAAGAGGCATGATTCAGTGGCTAAAGCTCTCCACTGGAGCCTGCCTAAAAATATTATAATACTAAAAGCTACTATGGTATTTACTCATATTAAATATATTTTCGCTGCAGAGATCAACCTCAGAATATTGGAAGATAAAGTAAAATTGCTCAGATTGTCCATTATCTCCTATGACCTTATAATCAAACGTGGGCTTCTAATCCCAAAGCGAAAAGTGATACCACATATTCGTGAGGACTAGAGAGAGAGAGAGAGAGAGAGAGAGAGAGAGAGAGAGAGAGATTACATTTCCACCAAAGAACGCACCGAAGTAATGGGGGTTCTCAAAGCAGAATTTGAATTCGGAGTGTATTGGAGACCAATGGCGGCCGTTTGCCTCTATCGACATCATTTCAGGCAGACATTGATCAAAGAATTGAGAAAATTGGGCACATTTTCTCTCATGATAGAGGAACCTTTGTGATTCGAATGCCGGATGTCAGCGGCCATCTCATTTTCATTTTGTTTATCCTATTGGACTTCTTTCGGGATCCCTCTAATGTTTACCGTCAACTGAAGGTCAGCCAGCTGTTCCTTTTCTCCTCACGTTTATTATTATTCCACATGGATCGCCTGTATGTTCTTACAATAAGGGTTCAAAAACCACTTTTATATCATCGTCAGCCTCTAATAAGGTTTACTAAGGTATTTCAGTCATTCAGGCAAATGAGAAATATTTGGATAGCTTGGAAAGAACTATGGTATTACAGCAAGTACATGTCACGACCGTTTTTGCATCCAATAATAGACAAAGTAGTGATATTAATAAAATAATTATGATACTAATGATAATGGCTTTAAAATACACAGATCTTTAGTTACTTTCGTTGTTAGATATTTTCATAAATTTACAACAGATGAGAAGTGACTAACAAAAGCTTTACTGTCGAAAATCGTCGATGGATAAAATAACCCAGACTTGTCATATTCCTTGTGTAACAAACATCCCTCTTTGAATTTTTCACATATATACATTTCACCCATATTATTTTTCCTCTCTTTCGGTATTGATCACTTCAATACAAACATTTGTATATCAGTTATATAGACATGATGTTTTCCATATGGTCATAGATACATACATACACATATATTTATATATACGGACGTACAAATTTATATCTACACACACATACATATATATACATTAACTTCAGCTACACATACAAATAATTGTTTTTAAACCCAAAGTAACCTCATACCATCTCTCTCTCTCTCTCTCTCTCTCTCTCTCTCTCTACGCATGCATCCATAAGGTACTCATAACGGAATAACAAAATACATGTATTAATTGTTTTCCATGAAAACAGACAATTTCGTTGTTTCAACCCTAACCTGACCCACCCGCGTCTCTCTGAACAAGTATTAAACTTAAAAAAAATAAAACATAAGCTATGTGAAAATCCCTAGTAAAAAAAAAGGAAGCGGGTTATTTTTATTGGCGGTAAAATTCCACAGTTATGTAATTGTACAGACGGCCAACAAAGAATTGGCGTAGTTTCTTAATTCATTGTTCGTTATGGAAATATTGCCATATGCAGGTGCCAGAATATTTACTTAACAATAAATAAAATTTCCTTTCAAAGGTGCTATACTTGAAATAAATGACATTAGAACTGAGTAGACTTATTCAACGTATGAAAGATAATTATTTTGCAAAGTAAGGAAAATATATACCGATGGGTCCACCGTCCACGATTTCTAATTTTATTTTCAACTCTAGCTTCGTAACAGCATTCGAAGATTTTGAAGTTGGCTTTGCTGCCGCTCGAGTCTTGACTCAACATATCGTACTGCACTGAAGTGTTGTCATTTCGTCTCCTACAGCCGATAAATAATACATCAAGGCGTTAACATTCTTTGAAAACGATGTTTAATTAAACTAATTTTGTCCTTTGATCAATAAAATAATTTGCATGACACGTTTTAGTGGGCCTAAATTGGACTTCTGATTTTCCCACATGATAAGCCTAGGTCTATTTTCAGCAGCATACTCTCTCGGATACGTAATATTAATGAATATTTAAATCGACAATATATATATATATATATAAATCTGCTTTATTTGACTATTCCCGTTATTCTTGTTTTATTAGCCATGTTCGCCTTTCTTCTTATCCTTTTAATAATTGCTTAACATAATTAACTCAGACCTAGCTATTCAAAGTCAAAAAGCAATTATAAAAAAATCAAACGAATATAATTCTTTCTTATTTTTATCCAATTCCTTGCATATCATCCTGTTTCATTTGGACACCTTGGAAAGCTGTGGGAGTCAAAACTGACGAATACATTAAGAAAGGCTTACTTTCCCTTAAAGCTTTCTTAGGATGATCTTTCTGTAGCTATTCATTTCTTTTAAATAGAAATTAATTCAAATAGTTCACATGTATAACTACTAGACCTACTTACATAAGCATATTATAAGCAGCTGAAGAATAAGAAATAGGAAAGGTGACGTTCTCGTTTAAGTCTATTTCATGTTTTTTTTTTGTTTTTTTCTCTCAAGAAAAACTACTGCTTTAATCAAGGGTTGCTCTTTGACGGCTACAGGGTGTAACACGAGGGTATGCACACATTTTGTGGAATGAAAGATAAAGTTTCTTTGAACAGAAAATGTTTTACAAACATGTATTTTAAGGCTCCGTTGTCGGTGCGGGGAATTTTAAAATAACCGTTATCATTAGTGATGCTTTCACGAGGTGGAGTTCGTAGTGAGAAGTCGGATCTAGTCGCTGAGATGTAGAAGAGAGCGGAGCGGAGGGGTGGCTTATAGGAGTGATGGAAGGATTAGGCCGATGTTAGTTAAAGTATCTCCCAATAAAATGTATTCTTTAGGTTTTGAAGAAAAAAATGCATGCATCATTGAAACCGTGTCCCTCCCTATCCGTGGTAATCACTGGCCACCGATAAAAAAAGAAAAAAGTAAGCCTAACTGAATCTCTCATCCATCAAAGATAAGTTTGCTTATTCATTAGACAACTATCAGACTTCAAGTGTAGATTTAAAAATCTCTTCCTCTCCATCTAAAGTATTCATCAGACACCAGTCATAAAGCGTAAAGCTAGTTATGATCCCTGGTTCAGCAATGTCGTGACGAGGCACTAGAATTCAAAGTTCACAAATGAATGTTGCTCAGCAACATTTTCACTACTGTATTGTCTTGCTCTCATGTGGTGCTTCGAGGTATTCCACCTCTAGGCCCATGTTCTAAACTTTGCCGTCCTTTAAACAATTTTATTCATCTATGTATGATTCTCTCCGGTTTTATTAAGCTTCTTGATATCTCTCCAACAGAAACTTGCACCGCATGCAGTGCAATAATTCTCTCGCTCATCGAAGGATGTTTCTTAGACCGATAAATGACACATTGACATTAGATACCCGTGCACATAACATCAAAAGCAATAGAGTGAGGTCGCCTAGTTCACATTGTTAAGATATCGGGTTTTTTTTTCTTTTTGTTTTTAAATTTGATAGCATTTTGTGAGATTCCAATGTTTTCTGTAAAATTTAACAAATGGAATAGTTCAACTACCTTCAACTTAATATTGAAATGATAATTTAAGGACTATGTTTATGCGATACTACTAGTGATAGGTGTCTCCTATCTATTTGGTAATGCATATCTATGGTTGTGATATGACGTTTTTTTATCACTTCGTTTCGTTCACGTCAATTTTGCTATATGGAAAATAGTTTTACACAATAACATAACATAATGTTCTAAAGATATCAGTGACTGTTTTTAATGTCATTACACATGATTTCATCCATCTTTGAAAAGAAAAATTGATAAATAAGGCATGAATCGTGCGTCAGGCAGGTGAACGAAAAATTATGAAACTCTGCCACGAGTTTTTTGGCCGACAGTACATATATTTAAAAATTAAACTATAAGGATAGCTTTCGGGAATATGTTCGGTTCCCTTTTCAAAATGGGAACCGAACAGAATCCCGAAGGCTATCCTTATAGTTATATTTTTAGATATATGTACAATGACATAACTGTGGATTCTTTTCCCAAATTTAAGACTCATGCTGCTATGAGTATCTTATTAATATTATTATCATTATTCCAAAGATAAACTACCATTCATATGAAACATGATTGCAGGGGCATTTGACCAGAAATTGAAGTTTCTAAAGAATCTTGTGCTTATTTGAAAGAATTTACAGAAGATAGTAGGCAGGATAAACAGAAAAGGTCAATCATTATAAGGAAAAAGGAGATAAATTAATAAACTGATTAATGAATATAAGAAAATGCAAACAAATTATTAAATACAAGGAGAATTGTTTGACGAGATAAAAAAAAATGACGGTATAAAGAACAAAAACAAAAATAGAAGAATAAGTTAAACCCGATATTTGGTTCCCTGTATGAAAGAGCAGAATTAGGTTCATTCAGGAGATAATCCAGCGATGAGTTCCTCTCCCTTCCCAGGGCTAAGCATCCGCCATACAGCGCCGAATAACTTGCAAGCAAAAGGATGGGAGACTTACTGCTGCCATGGCATCTTCATTTTCAAAACGCTTGAAGAAAGATAGCTTGTTTGGTGATCATTTTGATTTATAGAATAAAAATATAAAAATTTTGGGCCAAATGCTAAGCTCTGGGACCTACGAGGTCAGTCAGCGCTGAAAGAAAAATCAAGAGTAAATAAATATAAAGGTGTAAACTGAGAAAAACCTCGAAGCTGCCCTATGAAACAATTGTTAGAAGAGTTTGGAAAGTAAGATGGAAGAAAAGAATAAGAACGGAGCTACAGTAAAAAGGAATGAACGGGAATGCACCTAGGGGCCGAAGGGACGATGTATAGAGCGTTAGATAATGCCTACAGTTCACGAGTGTGAGATACATTTTATATTTACGACTGCCGAAGCCTACGTATACGCGCGCGCGTACACACACACATTATATATATATATATATATATATATATATATATATATATATATATATATATATATATATATAATGTATATATATATATATATATATATATATATATATATATATATATATGTATATATATATATATATATATATATATATATCTATATCTTATATATATATATATATATATATATATATATATAATATATATATACACACACACACACACACATATATATATATTATAATATATATATATATATATATATATATATATATATATGTATATATATATATATATATATATATATCATATATATATATATATATATATATATATACATATATATATATATATATATATATATATATATATATATATATATATATATTCGACAAGTTTAGTCGGTAGATACCAATGAGGAGTTTTATCTATTTGATCATTTCTTACAAAACTGAGATTTTACTGTCTAAAATATTTTATGTAAAGTTCTGAAGTTAAGCAAGCAGAAAGTTTTTTTAACAAAATTTTTTTGAAAACTCAGATGTATGCTTCCAGCAATGGCTATGAAAGATAAACTCCCAAGGTTTTTCATTATTCAGTTGTTTGCAGTCGTTTTCTATAACTGAATTTAGCGTCAGTTACAAATATGCAAGTATGTTTCATGCAACCCCTTACATTACTTCTAGAAATGTTTCAGACCATTGTTTACGATGACCCTTTTGTGGGCGAGATTCCTCAGCGAATCTCGTGAAAGACCAGTGAAGAATGGGATCATATCTCCGAGATCATTTCAAAAGTCCGAAGTAAAATATGTGCCTGACGCAGGGCATCTCTCTTGCTCCGAGGAGGCAGAAAAATGGAGGCCTATTCGTTTGGCTCTGTTAACGTTTATTTTGAATGGCCTGGCACAACGGGGTTTTGATATCTATATCTTTAACTCTAAGAGTTGTTCTTTATAATGATATAGGTGCCCTAATGCTACATCTAAAAAGGAGCCCGACTGATAATTCACAATAACTATAGTCTTACTACGTTATACTTTACTGTAAATAGCCTTTTAATTAGGTTTAAATATCATTAACCCAATTACAATAACTCAATCTTATTTTGCTGAAATTATTTAGACAGCATTTTGCATAATTTCCCTGATTCATTTTCTCTCGGTGACACTTTTGTGAATAAATATAGATCTTCGGTCAGACTGCAATTAACGGAAAGTAAGTCTTCTTCTATGATAGAATCCCTATTAGTTTCAAAATTCAGTCAAGAACGAAATACCTTCATACCAACCAAACTCATAATTTCCTCCTATTTTCCGTTTATAATAATGTGAAAAATCATGTGCACTCTCTTTCAGTCATTTTGCATATTTCGTCTTCTGTGACATTCAGTGCTGAAACAGAGCCCACGTGATGTCTTTGGGCTTCTCGGTATCCTGAAATATAACCATATGAGGAGACTGTTTGACAATGCTTCGGCTTGGTAATCTACCCAGGTAGGTCTCCCTATAATTTAGCCTTATTATCTCGACTCTTGTAAATCTATTTGAGTCCAACTTTTAGGCTTCAGAAAAGTTCTAGAAGAAGATACCTTTATGTCGGAGGCTATTTGAGTTTGATTGTTATAAAGGTAATTTGATTAAGAAACTGACATTCAAAACTCATTATAAAAGAAAACTTGCGTTCTGTTAAGATTTATTTTTGTTTAC
>NC_087216.1:48746465-48758965 GCF_015104395.2 Macrobrachium nipponense | reverse complement strand
CAAAAAGTCCAAAGTTCATAGCCAAAGCTTTAACGACCATCCGTGGTATGAGTCTCGTTTTGTAATCATTTTCTTATTTAACAATTATGATAATCTTTTTTTTTATCTTTTATTACAAAAATACAATTATATTCTAATGATTTAGTTTATTTGGATAATTCGGTTATTACAAAAATATAAAAATAAACTTAAATAACATTATGATAATCAAACCTGTTGTGTCTTCACCTTGGAAAACTGTCATACAATTTTCTTTCTATTGTTTCTAAAAGAAGTGAACGGACTTTCTTATGGTGCTTCATCAGTAAGTGTGGAAGTTGCTAAAATCAAAACAAGTGTAAAACGTTAAGCTGAGGGAGCGTATGCAGTGCCGTCATCAGTTATAAAAGTTTGCATTGAAAATAGTTCTCTAGCTGCTCTGGTAGCATTACCAATTTCAGATTCCATAGAAAAAAAAGTACGAAGAAAACTAAATCAATTATATTCTGCTCCCCCAAATCCTGTTAGCTCAAGAGAGTTAGTAATCCCTGACTAGTACCAATGTTATGTGACGAACGGGGGTCAACCTGAAGACATTTTAATTGGCGATAGTGGTCAAGAAGATGAGAGAATTTTAATATTTGGTAGAAAGACCTAGTCAATATTTTTCGTGAATCTGATGTCTGGTATGTGGCTGAAACATTTAAGCTGTCTCCTCCGTTATTTTCGCAGGTGTACGTTATTGTGGCAAGAAGGCATGGAGGAGTTATTCTTATATTGTATGCTTTATTACCTACCAAGCGTCGAACAGTTATTTAGATAATAAGCATTTATTGTGATTATGAACTAGCAGCTTTTTCGGCAAAGGAAGAATGTTTTCGTGGAGTGGAGCTTTAAAGACAACGTGTTCCTTTAATTTAGCACATAATATTCATAAGCATCTGGGACACCTTGGGCTCCAATATTCGTATGATAATGATCCCAACTACGCCGTAAAAGCTAGAATGACCGTTGCTTTATCTTTTGCACAAGTTTCCCACATGAATATCTACTTCGATGCTTTATCGGAATACTTACCTGATGAACTTCAGCCCTTAATGAATTGGGTCGAGGATAATTATGTTTGGGTACCACTGAGACGAGGCATTGGGCGACGTTCACCACTTTTTCCAGCAGAAATGTGGAATATGTACAAATATGTGCAATCGAACTGTATCTGGTGAAGACCGAACAGACAATCATTCTGGAGCTATACACATTAAAATATATACATAACTAGGAATAACCGTCCTGTTATATGGACATTCATCGATGGTATAAAGAGAATAAAAAAAGGACGTAATGCCTATTATGAACAGCTGATTGCCTGAAATGCTCCAAATCGAAAATGCTGGAAATACATTAGGGCCGATGAACTCCTTTGAAATATAATGCAACAGCTTGATTCACGGGAACCACTAGAATATTTGGGTGGTTTGGCAAGCAACTGTGAAATGTTAAACTGTTGTAAAATCGTTATATTTCTTTATTATTTTATTATTTTATTGCATTATCGTATTTCTAAAAATAAATAGCATTCTTTTTATTCATTAGTTTTCACCTTTTCAATAAATAAATAAATAAATCAGTAAGTAATTAAATAAGTAATAAAAAATAATGAATAAATAAGTAAATAAGTAATTGAATAAATGAAGAAAGGAATAAGGAAACACCTGAATAAATAAAGAAATAAAGAAGTAAATAAAGAAGAAATAAAGAAGACAAAACTAAATAAGTAAATAAAGTGATGTCTGCGAAAGTAATTACAAAGTGAGACTTTAATCTATCAACTTTCGATTTTTTGCTCTAATTCTGAATTGGCGCCAAAAGAGCTCACCGCCAGAATAAGGAGCACTAAACTGTCTATCGACAAAACGGAGGAGTCAAATGATCTGCGCCAAAACGTACTGAACTCAGAAAAATTATATGATGTCTGGTTCAAGTGGTCCCTGAATCTGAGTAAACAGAGTGATTTTGCTCTACGAATTAAATGCAAACTTATTTCAGAGAGAGAGAAGAGAGTAATGAGAACACGAAAAAGTTACTTTGCTTTGTGTTTTAAATGTAACCGTACTTGTAAGAGAGAGAGAGAGAGAGAGAGAGAGAGAGAGAGAGAGAGAGAGAGAGAGAGAGGAGTTGGGGATAAAAACTGCAGTTTTTCTCAGTGACTTAAATGACAAGAATATCCGTTGCCTACCTCGGACAATGCAGGGATCTCTTTCAAATAACGCAGTTTTAGATTACAGATTACGTGCAGCCTAGGAATGTTTTATTTAAAAAAAAAACTCATAATCCATGAGTTCATAAAATAAAATGGAAAAGTATATCCGCAATAATATGTCTGTTTGATCTTGTTATTTAAAATACAAAGCAGAAAGCTTTGGATGACCTGCACGGTCCTCCTTGTCAATCTGAATATAATTACTAACAGTGACCATACAAGAAACCTTTGTATTTTGACTAGTTTTACAATAGCCTGTTTGATGATGTAGCTGCCTCTTCACGTTATCCCCTCGTTCTCCAACGGTAAACCACCTAGCTAATCCCCTAGATCCTTGAAGTGGCGGTTCGTCTCTTGAATCGTTTGATCTGTTGTCCATAGTTTAAATGACGATCACCGCATAAATAGGAACGAGTCAAAAGTAATTTTCAATAGAAAGGATACAAGTATTAGAAGGTTGGTTGAAGGAGCTATTATTAACTGGGGTCTATCTATGGAAAGCAATAAGCATTTACGCAAGAAGATTTTATTTTTAAATGAAATAATTTGCTGTCAGTTTATAAGAGATTATAAGTGAGAAAGCTTGCATAGTAATAACACCAATAATCTAACCACCTCTGATGCTGCCGCTGCCTCATCTTCTTTCGTTCAGGTAACAGGGACACATCCCGTGTTCCTTGTTGCAGGCGCCCAAGCTGCTATGGACAACAGATCAAACGATTCAAGAGACGAACCGCCACTTCGAAGATCTAGTTCTTGTATGGTCGCTGTTAGTAATTATATTCAGATTGACAAGGAGGACCGTGCAGGTCATCCAAAGCTTTCTGCTTTGTATTTTAAATAACAAGATCAAACAGACATATTATTGTGGATTTACTTTTCCAATGTTTTATTTTGTAAAAAACAACCTAAAATTTATGTTACACTTCAACGCCATTGTATCTTTCCCGCGAATTTCAGAATTAGCTTAGATTTCAATCCCTGTCACTGGAAATAAAAGGGCAAGCCGTCCTAAGACCCATTTAATCGCCCTTGAAAGAAGACCACATTTTCGCAGCCTTCATTTCCTCCGTCTATGACGTCTTTTGTCTTCGTGAAAGATGATTAGCCAGACACAGTTTACATATGTTGCTCTGGCTAAATTGTTTTAGAAGCGAAGGATGCCTTGCCAATCAGACAGACAACATATTGCATCAAGGGCGTGTGTGTGTGTTTAGAGGGTATACTATTAAATAGTTTGCCTATACGGAAGTGAGTGCCTGGTATTAAAGTAAAACACATTTCGTGGAAAAACGATACATGCATTCATACGCATAAACGCATGGTCAGAAAATAAAACCCACAATCAATCTTTAACCTAGTTTTCCAGGTCATAAAAACATTGTAATGTCATCTGACCCCAGAAGAAATCGCACTTACTAAAAAATGCCAGTAACTGGGAAATTACATGGGTAGCATATCCCTCGTTGGTTTGCTCATGAGTCGGTTCAAAGGAACGTTGTATTAGGTGGGTACACACGTGAGAGCCGAACCTTGTATGTGTAACTGAGTTACGCATATACGGTTACAAGGTGTCAAAATGTAGGGACGAACCGTAACCACGTTAAGCACGTAACTTCATTTCAATCCACTGCGATCACCAGTCTGTCTCTGTCCGGGTTGTTTACCGACGATGGCCACCATGCAAGTAGCAGCTGCCGCGTACATTTATACACATTATTTAACGAAGATGAAGCGAAATAAAAGAAGATGGTGGCAATCAAGGTTATATACTAGAAGGGTAGAATACAGTGGTCGGGAATTACTCGCTGACTTGAGATTCCAAGAAGTTTCTGGCCACAGTGAAGTCTTTTCTTCGTAATAGCTTATAAATTGAAGGACCTCTTCGTCACTTCAATCAGCCATGGTAGACATATACGTACTGACTGACCAAAACAAGGGACTCTACTATGGACGGTTTTGTTCATAGTCGGTGTTAACAAGTTTCAGCAACCTCTGTTGTTACGCGTGTAATACAGCTCCCGTCCACACATGGCGTAACGTTCAAAGAGACCTCCCTTTGATGCGGGGCCCAAAACCGACAATTGGCGGGACGGAGGGCGAACCGAGCTCGAACCTCGCGGGTTCGGGGTTCGGGTTCGAAGGAACGTCCACTTCGTTTTTGTTTTGTTACAAGAATCAGTTACAATACAGGGTTCGGTTCGCACGTGTGTACCCACAAACTTTCAAACGCAGTCACAACGAAGAACCTTTGTTGACGAAATTGGACTTGCCATAGAGCCTAAATTTCTAAGAGAAATATCAAGAACGCTTTCAAATGCCGAATTTCTATTTTAACCATCATTATTAATTACCCTCATATGTAAATGAAAATTACATACTCTAAGTAGTTATAATAATTTCTAAATAAGTGCAAATAATGAACTATTGAAAAATATTCTAATCATAAAGTAGTTATATGCATAAATGAAGCTGCATTTTCTCCTGATTTTTGTAAAATTATTTAAATGACACCTACATGTCAAAAGGATGATGGATTCGGCATTTCAACATCCATCACCTTAATCATATCCGAATACAAATTGCAATGTATGACTGAGTGCACTAAGTCTAATTTATTAATATGAAATATTGATATCATTTTTGTTTTTTCTTGTCATCAATATCAGGACTTGTAATTAGTTCGTTATCTTTTTATAACATTATCTTGGTATTATTTTACAATAGTTCCAACTCATTTTATAATAACTATAGTATTATCGATGCATTTGGCATAAAAAAAATAATTAATATTTGACTCTGAAAATTTTGGGGGGAAATTCACCACATCCGAGATATGAATGTATATATAATCACCATCCTAGAAAAATTTCTAAGTGCTTTTGTTCACATTAACACGGACACAGTTTGCTCTGATGCGAGTTTTATTTTTGTTTAGAACTGCATTGAGGTTCTGATGCGAATTTTTTTACCTTAAAATTGCATTGTGGGTAGTTACGTATTAAGTCTAGGCGTTCCACGTGACCTGGAAAATGAAAATCCAAAGGTGTCACATTTTCTCTTGTCATTTTGTTCAAGTCTTTCATAGAGTGAGGATATGTCGAGTCTGTGTTCGTCTTGTAACTTTGATTTTTTTCGGCAAATCCATGATTTTTTTAAAAATTAAACCGAATGTATTGATTTTTTAAGACAGCATGGGGTGTTACCTGCTGAAGTACAATGTTTGAAGTGTGATAAGCAGTGTAAATTTAGAGATGACGACGACGTTGAAGACACTGTAGATGAGCCACAAACATCTTGTTCTGGATAGAAGCCCTCAAAACGTTTGCGTCCGTCCAATTAAGGTAAATTTATAATTTTCTTTTAAATAATATTATAACATGATTTACCTCCTGCAACCTTTGAGGCCAGCGCGCTCAGTGCATCATTACCCCTTGCCAGTATACGTACGAACTTGCCAAGAATCTTTAGAATAGCGGATAAGGCGCGAAATGCCGTTCCACCACCTTTTTACAGTTTCTGGATGTTAGGCTCCAGTACACTATACTCTGTTTTTTTCCATCTGTCCATCCGCCTGTAGTGTTTGCGCATGGTAACACTGCATCCCAGGCTTTAAATAATATCCTATTTTGAACATTAACGGTGTAATTCGCATACAGTAAATTATTAAAACACTTTTCAGTTGCAAATGTACACCCAGATATCCTTTTATTTACCTAAAACTTACACATAGTGTAACTATTTAAAGCCCAGGACACAGTGTTACCATGTGCGACCACCACAGGCTGATGGACAGATGGAAAAAAACAGAGTATAGGCTACGTTGCCTTACTATGGCTTGGTAGGTATGCTATGATTGTTTTACCTCATTTTATTCATTAATTCAAATGCCATTGTGTGTCGATGGTGATTACCCCACCCAAAACCCTGCATTCCCAAAGGTCCCCAACCTTGTCGGATGTAGTAAGGGTGTATGATAACTCAAAAATAACTCATTTCCCTAACATATTACAATCATAATCCTTCAAAACACATTAAAACACACATGAAATTACATAATTACTTTAGGAAAACGGAGTTGGAATTTTTGTGAAAATTTCCCGTTATCTTCCTTCGTATAATATAACCTTTATCCTTTGCTAATTTTCATTCCTTGTTCATTATCATCGAAGTCGTTATGTTTTTGTCTGATTATAATGAGTTTCCCTTAGTTTTATCATTTCACTTTTCATCCGTTCACTCGTTTAACGCCTGAAAAACGTTCACGGGAGATTTTGCACGGTGCAAATTGTATTTATTTGGTTCCTTTTTCCCTAAGTTTAAAATTGAATTATCTTCAATTTTAATACGTATAAAAGCCTTCCTTTCAGTTTGGCCTTGCTAGTTGTAGCTTTTTTTATTGATTTATTGCATGTTAACGATGCTATCATTTTTCTTGAATTTCCTTATTGAAACTATTACTACTCTCATTTTTTTGTATGTATTTGATATTTATCAGATGGAAAATCAATAATTTTGATATCACCTGGTTATTTCTGTATTTTGCTAAATTCATATAAAATGCAGGGAAGTGGGTAAAACGTAATAAAATGGTGTGAAAACATAGTTGTATAGACTAGAAAGAGCGTTCATCAATTTATACTTTAGCAATACGAACCGCTCTATTCTGTATTAGCCTCTGACATCTCGCTATTCACATCTTTGATTGCTAATGGTTGCTCAGTAAGCTTTCTTTTGTCCCTTAAGAACGCATTCTTTATTCTGCTTAATTCCAACTTATTTTTCATATCATGAACTATGACATTCTTGTCCAGAACCTAAGAATTGCTGCCAGATTCTGTTAACTTTTAATTACTTTTTTGTTTCAGAGTTCACTGTCAATCTTGTTTGAGCCTATTTCTTCCACATCACAAAAGTTTGGAAGACGAGTAATTGAATGACTATATGTTCCTAATCATGTTTATTCAATGGAAAATAGTTCAGGGCAAAAAAAAAAAAAAAAAAAAAAAAAAAAACAAAAAAAAAAAAAAAAAAAAAAAAAAACTCACACACCATAATTCCAGAACTTTTTTCTTTATAAAGAGATGAATGATCATATTCCTCCCAGTCGGGTCGTCATATAAACTTTGATGCCGTTATAACTCTAATGCGATAGCTCTATCTCTCCCATACCTGTCGCACGCACCAGGACGATTTACCTGACGTGCTTGAATGGGGAACTAATTAGGATGTAAACGAGCTCAGTTTATTCCCATAAATATTCTTGAACGAGTAACCTTTGACGTCAACATCGTTTTCAGGAAGATGATGGCGGGCTACTCGTTGGCTGAGAGCCGTTCTCGGGATTAAAACGAACGAAGACTCTATGCTAGTCCTCTTTTTTTTTATTTTTTTACTAATTGTATCGTATCAAGGCTCCCTATGCTATCTGCCGCTTATTTATTACCTGATACACTTCAATACTCCCAGGACAAAGAATGGTCCAGTGATCATCTGTGTGTGAATATGTCAAGAAGAGAGAGAGAAAGAGAGAGAGAGAGAGCATGTTAGGAATCAGGGAAATCCCGTGAACTGAATGTAATAACTGTCTTTTAGTTCTTGCTAACAGAACAGAGTTAAATCATCTGACTATATTTGATTAACATCAAGAAATTAATTAAGAAGATTGTATTGCTTTAAGGTGGAAGATTCCCTGATAATCCTGGCATTATTCTTATCTTGGCACCCTCCGACTAATCTCTCTCTCTCTCTCTCTCTCTCTCTCTCTCTCTCTCTCTCTCTCTCTACTAGTTTATTATTCTATTTTTCCTTCTCTAGTTAATGATCACTTCTGTCTGTATTTCGTACTATTTTCCGTAACTTTCTTCAAATGGACACCATATTCTTTGGAAGCTTTAATCTCAATCATTAACAACTGTACGCTGGCTTCATATTATTGTGGTTTATCTTCTGAATAATAATAATAATAATAATAATAATAATAATAATAATAATAATAATAATAATAATAATAATAATAATAATAAGAGCACTGGGGCAATATCTGAAAACCAGTGAAGATGAGTGGCTCAGAGTGCATGGGAAGAAGGACTGATAAAAGTAGACGAAGACCCAGAAATATACAGAGACAGGAGAAAGACAGACAGAACAGAGGACTGGCACAACAAACCAATGCACGGACAATACATGAGACAGACTAAAGAACTAGCCAGCGATGACAATTGGCAATGGCTACAGAGGGGAGAGCTAAAGAAGGAAACTGAAGGAATGATAACAGCGGCACAAGATCAGGCTCTAAGAACCAGATATGTCCCAAAGAACGATAGACGGAAATAACATCTCTCCATATGTAGGAAGTGCAATACGAAAAATGAAACCATAAACCACATAGCAAGCGAATGCCCGGCACTTGCACAGAACCAGTACAAAAAGAGGCATGATTCAGTGGCAAAAGCCCTCCACTGGAGCCTGGTGCAAGAAACATCAGCTACCTGCAGTAATAAGTGGTACGAGCACCAACCTGAAGGAGTGATAGAAAACGATCAGGCAAAGATCCTCTGGGACTATGGTATCAGAACGGATAGGGTGATACGTGCAAACAGACCAGACGTGACGTTGATTGACAAAGTCAAGAAGAAAGTATCACTCATTGATGTCGCAATACCATGGGACACCAGAGTTGAAGAGAAAGAGAGGTGAAAAAGAAAAAATGGATAAGTATCAAGATCTGAAAATAGAAATAAGAAGGATATGGGATATGCCAGTGGAATCGTACCCATAATCATAGAAGCACTAGGCACGATCCCAAGATCCCTGAAAAGGAATCTGGAAAAACTAGAGGCTGAAGTAGCTCCAGGACTAATGCAGAAGAGTGTGATCCTAGAAACGGCACACATAGTAAGAAAAGTGATGGACTCCTAAGGAGGCAGGATGCAACCCGGAACCCCACACTATAAATACCACCCAGTCGAATTGGAGGACTGTGATAGAGCAAAAAAAAAAAAAAAAAAAATAATAATAATAATAATAATAATAAGAAGAAGAAGAAGAAGAAGAAGAAGAAGAAGAAGAACAGATAGGGTGATCCGTGCAAATAGACCAGACGTGACGTTGATTGACAAAATCAAGAAGAAACTATCACTCATTGATGTCGCAATACCATGGGACACCAAGAGTTGAAGAGAAAAGAGAGGGCAAAAAATGGATAAGTATCAAGACCTGAAAATAGAAATAAGAAGGATATGGGATATGCCAGTGGAAAATTGTACCATATCATAGGAAACACTAGGCACGATCCCAAGACCCCTGAAAAGGAATCTAGAAAAACTAGAGGCTGAAGTAGCTCCAGGACTCATTAAGAAGAGTGTGATCCTAGAAACGGCGCACATAGTAAGAAAAGTAATGGACTCTTAAGGAGGGCAGGATGCAACCCGGAACCCCCCACTATAAATACCACCCAGTCGAATTGGAGGACTTTGATAGAGCAAAAATAAATAAATAAATAATTGCAGGTTCACAATGATATAGCTGTGTGAGTGTTGATGGTCCTTTATAATTAAAAATAGTTTTCAAACCCAGTGCTAGATTCATCCTCAGTTAAGTGAACATTGTGACTTTAAGATTCGTCGAAGTGAACTTCTGAGCAGGATAGTGTCAGCGGTTGTACAATTCCACAACGAAGAACGCAAATGAAGAATGCTTTAAACATCCCAACTTTATAATTCTATTGTTAATGTTCGTATTTCTGTGCACTATTCTGCTGGAAACGTCTTGTGGGCTGTGATGATGCTACATGGTGCCCCCTTTGTGGAGCGGCTGCATGGTTGCTAGAAGTAAGGTCCCCTGTGCTGTATCCTGTCGAGGGAGGAGAGCAGAAGAGCAGCAACAGGCAGAGCTTGTACATCATCACTGTCCACAAGACGTTCCACCAGAATAACGAACAGAAATACGAACATAACAACGGAACCACCTACTATGAGATTCAGGGCCTCTGTAACACGGTTTTTTCGCAATAACTTTTTATCTATGCATTTCATAAATATGACGCTTATTCAGAATACACATTATATCTACACATAAATTTTGACTGTATTCTGCATTATGTAGGTTGAATAAATTTGGTACTTACAATGTAAAAGTGACCTTTTTTGAAGACGGGCAACTTACTCAGAGAAAAGGTTTCGAACGCACTCGTTACGTAACTTATGACAGCATTTCTTCCTTCTTTCTCGATGGATGATTGGCTATACGTAATGAAGGCTATACCTCTGGCAACAATGACATACAAATTTAAATACAAGCAAAGCAGCACACCTTTATGAACTCTGAAACCTCTCCACTGATAATTGTCATAATGAACAAACCAACAAAATATGTTAATAAATACAAAAACACTTCGATTATAAGTCTAACTCCCAAAATAAGTTTCCTAAGAAATTACAGTCTACTTTATAGGTCACAATCAGATTGACAAGATGTAAGGAATAGATGGTAATTTTCAAAAACATAGTAGACAAGCTTGATTTGATAACTGCTATATCCAATGTCATGCAATTTTTTTTATTGGCTATCTACCTATTTACTGAAAAAAAAAAAAATGGCCGGTACCGTATTTTGGCTTTAAACCTTCACCAATAATTATCGTCAGAATGATAACTTCATGAGGCTCCACCCACTTTGGCCTCGTATAATTCAGGATAACACTGAAGGCTATCATGGGCAGGCATTGTTGGATTAGAAATTTAACTTCTGGCTATTAAAACTCATTTCTCGAGTAGTTGTGAGAAGTGCTAAATGACCTTCAAGGATCCCAGCAGTTGGCCTAAATGTTTAATTCATGTATATTACTGGTATACTGTTGCGGCACTACTGCTACAGTAGTATTACTACGCTAGCACAGATACCCCACCCACATCTATGTATCGTTCCGCAATTCATAAAGTCTTTGGGTTTCAGAGCCGATGGAACAAGGTGAATGGTTTCTGTCTAGTGGATGGGCGGCGCAACATTTCGTCAAAAGGTGTTTATTTTGCCTACGTAATGAATGTTTTTCGACTCTTGGCTCGTAATCATTGGCTAGTTAATTTTTACTCTATAAAAATTAAAACTATCGGGTTTAGGTTATTGATAATGCTGACAAAATTTGTGTGTGGTTGTAAAACATACATATGTCAACTTTCAGCTACATCCGATGCTTTGACAGCAAAGTCCAAAAATCCGTGTTACAGAGGCCCAGAATCTCATAGTAGTTGGGCGCTTCATTCATTTGCGTTCTTCGTTGTGGAATTGTACTACCACTGACATTTGTCCTGCTCAGAAGTTTACTTCGACGTATTTTTGAAGTCACAATGTTCACTTGAATGAGGATGACCCTAGCACAGGGATCAAAAAATATTAACAATTATAAGGGACCATCAACTCTCACATAGCTAGATTATTGTTGACCTACAACCATTATCATCATTTTCTACACGGAAAACCGTGACCATTAATAATAATAATAGTAATAATAATAATAATAATGATAATAATGGGTAAAATTGCAAGAAAAAACATCATACAACTGAAGGGCCATTACCTGTTCCCCTCACAGTCATTATATAGGAATCATGTCTTCCCGTATTGGGTCCCTGTCTTCTAGTTCCAACTCCCTCACTCCTTTTAAGATGTCATAAAAATCCACTGAGGCACTGTTAACTTCCAGACCAATTTGGGAAACTGTTGACAGAGGTACTGTTCCCGGAGTTAGTGGGGTGGAAATATCATCTGATTAATCACAGAGAAGGTCTCAACATCGGTCCTAAACCAGAACTTTTATTCGGGTAGGGGAGTTGGACCTTTCTCTCTCTCTCTCTCTCTCTCTCTCTCTCTCTCTCTCTCTCTCTCTGTATATATATATATATATATATATATATATATATATAATATCTATATATATATATATACTATATATATATATATATATATATATATATATATATATATATTTATATGTGTATATATATATATATATATATATATATATATATATATATATATATATATATACGTGTGTGTATATATAATATATATATATATATATATATATATATATATATATATATATATATATATATATATAAAATATATATGAAAAGAGAGCATGCATAGCTTGATGATTCTTGGGCTATGAAGAAAAGTGATAAGACTTGAGAGACGGTGAACCTTTCACAGTCATCATGGTTATTGCATCATTTCTATTACTGAAAATGACATCCGTTCG
>NC_087216.1:48719608-48745965 GCF_015104395.2 Macrobrachium nipponense | reverse complement strand
TATAAAACTCTATAAAACGGCTAATATGAAAAGGAGCAAATATTAGGATAACGCGATGTACACATTTCGGAGATTTTCGGCCGCGAAGCGGCACGTGAAGGGAAGAAAAATATATTTTTCAAAAATTCACCATAAATCACAATACTGTTCTAGAGACTTCGAATCTGTTTAAAAATTAAGATAAATGCCTGGATATTACTAGGCCGTAAGATTTTTAGCTTACAATTACGTTTTTTGACCATTTCGGTTGCGTCAAAGTTGACCATACGTAGTTTTTTTCCCAATCATCGTGATTCATATGCACATATTTCAGAAATAGGAAAAGCTACAACATTCAATTATTTTTTATTGTATTCTTCATGAATTTGCACACATTTTGATATATGAAACTCTATAAAACGGCTAATATGAAAAGGAGAAAATATTAGGATAACGCGATGTACACATTTCAGAGTTTTTCGGCCGCAAAGCGGCGCGCAGAGGGAAGAAAAATATTTTTTTCAAAAATTCACCATACATCACAATATTGTTGTAGGGACTTCGAATTTGTTTCAAAATGAAAGATAAATGACTGAGGATTACTAGACTGTTATGTATTTTGCTTACCAAAAATACCAACATAAAAAAAAAATAAAGAAATATATATATATATATATATGTAATATATATATATATACATATATATATATATATATATATATATATATATATATATATATATATATATATATATATATATATATATATATATATGTATATATATATATATATATATATAATGTATGTGTTTCTTTATTTATTACATTTTCCGATTCTGGTACTAATACATAAATAAAAGGAATGCAGGTGACATTTTCTTTTCTGCATACAATGAAATATCGTATTTCATGCATAGATATGGAGATATAACAACTTGAAATAATAAATAAAAAAATAAATATAAAACAAATGCAGAATACTCACTCCTAATCCGGACTCTTCGTTCTATTCTTGTTTTCTCCCTCCTCCATTGAAGAGTCTTGCATTTTTCCTCTCGACATGACGAGGTACAGGTGGAGGAGGGAGACGCGCGCCCTTACGGCTGCTGGGATAGGGCGCTGGTCCCGTGAGCCCTCCCCTGACCGCCGCTGAGTCGCACTCCAATAGAAAACCACACTGTGGTATTTGCGGTCACACTCCCCGAACCTGCATGGAGCTATCTTGCAGGTGCGACAGAAGAACCGGGTGTCTCTCCTTCGCCCATTCATATGGCACACCCGGCATCGTTTCTGCCTGCGCCCTTCTAGGAGATCCAGTGTGTGATCCCTGGCATCAGCTGACACGGAGGGTCCACTACCCGACGAGAAGGGGTGGTGCGGGCGGGCGGGGGCGGCAGCAGGGGCGGCGGAAGCAGGGGCGGTGGCAGCAGGGGCGGCGGCGAGCAGGGGGCGGCGGCGGCAGCAGGGGCGGCGGCAGCAGGGGCGTCGGCAGCAGGGGCGGCGGCAGCGCAGGGGCGTCAGCAGCAGGGGCGTCGGCAGCGGGGGGCGTCGGCAGCAGTGGCGGCGGCAGCAGGGGCGTTGGCACCTCTATGACCGAAGTAGGCACCCCTTAGGTCTGCCCTTTCCTGTACGGGGAGATCTACAGCTCGGGGAAGGGGGGCAGTGATGGAAGGCCACTCATCAGGATCAAAGTTGATGAGGGCATTCCCGGCTACCTCTAGGAACTGTATGTGGGACAACCTCAGAAGATTGTCACCGCGGTACCCACAGTACAGTATGTAGGCATTTTGGAGGGCCAACTGAAGAAGGATGTATTTGAGGAGCTTTTGTGTCCACCTCCTGGTTTCTCCTGGCGAAGGGATAATACTGGATGAGCTTGATCAAAGAGATCAACTCCTACCCATTGCCTGTTGTAGTGCCCAATGACGGTAGGGCGCTCTAAACGAAACTCCTCATACACAACTCGGCCCTGTCGACGTGTCTTCTTCCTCTGCACGATCTCCTTTTGGACAGGTTCATGGCTCGTCGAAATTATGGGGACGAGTCGGACACCCTTCCAACAGATGACAAAGACAGCTCCCTTCCGCCGCCACTGTGTCTCTCCTCTTGCAGATGTTGCGGGATGGCTAGCGAACCTCTTGAGGGAATGGGCGGGCCCCACACACCAACCGAAGGGTACCACTGACGTGAACACCTGCTTCATACAGTTCCTGGCCAGGGATACCGAGTTATAATAATTATCCATAAACAGGTGGTATCCCTGGTTACGGAAACGATCACAAGCCGAAAACAGTGTCACAACAACGTGGAGAAGACCCCGGCAATACACCGAAAAGTCCACGACGTAGCCAGTGTTGGCCTCGGTAATAAAAAAAATGTCACGTCATATTTCTTTGGCTTCTTGGGTTATACACTTTGATGCTTAGACGTCCTTTGTAAGGCATCATCCCTCATCCAAAGAAAGGTTCTCCAGGAATCACGAGAGTTTTACAGCGTTCACGGATATAATCCAACACTGGGCGCACTAAAATGTTGCGATCAGAGTTATTTCGGGGTATGGCCCTTCGGTTGAAGGCGTTGAAATATCTGTCCAACGCCAGGAAAGTATCACGGGGCATAACGCCGGGCACATTGGGCGTACCTAAGAAAAAATTACGCCTCCAATATATCCTGACGTCGGAAGCAGGCAGCAATCCAAAAAAAAAAACGTGGAGCCCCAAAAAATGCGGCCATGTCAGGGAGGTTGCAACCCCACCAATAATACAAACAATGTCTGCGTGCGCAATTCATCACGGCAGTACCTGGCGTAGTCCGCCGTCTCTCCTACCAGGTACTCCAGCAATTCCCGCGTAAGGAAAAGCTGAACAAAACCCAGAGGAGTCAGGGGAACAGGTATGGTGAGGCCAGGATTTGCCGCGAATGGATGCATGGTAGGTGGTGTGGGGTCCTTCTGTAACCACCCATCCTCGCTTCTCGGACGACCGAGATTCACCTTGGCTTGCTCGACTATCCGACCTTCTACGTGCCCGTGCGCGCGCAGCGCACGAGCGCGCGGGTACGACTTCGAACACGAGACCCCCTCACTGGCCCATCTCCCTCACTCAGCCTTCGCTTTCTGTATCATCATCATCGGCACGAAAACTTAAACCAAACTCATCATCCTCCCCCTCCTCAGATTCCCCCTCATACGCACTAAAACTACTGAATTCTAATTCACTTTCGGGATTTGACCCTCGAACGGACATTGGGGGCAAATATTCGTCGTCATCACTATCATCGGGAGTTATGTCCTCATCACTTCACAATCATCCGCCATCAAAATGAAGACTTGCCACATGCTCTTGATCGAGCTCTGATAAATATTCGTCAATGTCCCTTGGTTGGAGCCCTCCCAAATTCCTACGAATGCCCCTAAGGACTAACTGCAAATGAGACACTTGAGAAGCACTTTCATCGACACGCGGTCGCACAGAACGGCGTTGAGGAGCAAGGTCAGGTTGGGATGCTTGTTCCTTCCCCAGCATCCAGGTCCAAAACTCTCATAAACATGTTCCCTTCCGGACGTTTTTTACGTAAAAACACGCCTTTCGTGTTTCATACGACGTCCAGACATCTCTACGAACGTCCTGTAGTAACACAAATGTTCAAAGTCTCACACAAGCTCAGAAAAACGCGGTTCTGACAAAAGATCGCTCACGAACGATGCGCCGCTGATGCTGGCTGGGGCGAGAAGAAAGCATTTCGCACCTGCGCACTTGGGTCACGCTTCAAAACAAAACAACACCTCAATCTGTGAACTCCCAGCATCCCCCAAGGCGCGTGATTCAAAAGTTTTTGGCTGGTAGGCCTATAAGTATTTTTCCGCGAATTTTTAAAAAAAACTTTTTTGAGTCGACGTATGGTACGTCCATCGGCAATCAGGGGAGATTTTGACTCGACGTTTAATACGTCCATTCGGCGTTTAAGGGTTAAACAGGCTAGTAGAGCGCCTATAGAGGTCATGATCAAATACAATGTCAAAATAGGTGTATATATTTGAATTTTACAGTTAAACTATGATACCATAGTCATCAAAGTCCTTAACGATTCTCTCTCTCTCTCTCTCTCTCTCTCTCTCTCTCTCTCTCTCTCTCTCTCTTTCTTAAAGCGAGCTTTCGTCTGGAGCTGCCAGACATCTTCGGGCTGGGAAGCTGAGGGTGGACTGATCTTGGTTTGGTGTCTGTCTCCTTATATTTGGGGTTGACAGCAGGGGGTGGGGGTCTGCCCCCATGCTGATCTCCCAAGAATAAAAAACGAAGACTCACCACCACCAGCCAATAGGAGATCAGCATGGGGCAGACCCCCTGCTGTCACCCCAAATATAAGGAGGACGGACACCACACCAAGATCAGTCCACCCTCAGCTTCCCAGCCCGAGGATGTCTGGCAGCTCTAGACGAAAGCTCGCTTTAAGAAAAGAGAGAGAGAGAGAGAGAGAGAGAGAGAGAGAGAGAGAGAGAATCGTTAATGACTTTGATGACTATGGTATCATAGTTTAACTGTAAAATTCAAATATATACACCATTTTTGACACTATTTGATCATGACCTCTATAGGCGCTCTACTAGCCTGTTTAAGTAGCACGGAAAAAGATGCTATTCATAAAATAGAATAGAATCTCTAGAAGTGTAAAGCCGCTGAAGTAGCAATTACTATTAATAAAGTATGTTTGAGAGAGAATCTGCTTCCTGAGTATATTATTATTATTATTATTATTATTATTATTATTATTATTATTATTATTATTATTATTATTATTATATTATGATCCATAAGATAAACTGTTCACACGGAAAAGCCTACGGAGTCACTGGCTTCAAATTCAGGCTTCCAAAGAAAATGTGGTCATTTTAAAGAAGTAACAGAAGATCATAGGAAATACAGAAAGAAGGAAATACATAAGGACATGGTGAATGTTTTCAAGCTAAAGTGAATTGAATCATTTTTCTTACACTGAAGCTACCCAATCCAGTTTTACATGATAATTGTTCAGAAGAATGTAAAGAGTAACCAAAAAAGTTATTGTTACAGAACCAAAACTTCACAGTAATCTGGGAAATCGGTTAAGTGACTAAGAACTTGAAAGCCAATTATTATATCTGCCATTCCTCCGAATCGCCAACTGTGGATATTGACTAAGTCGCCATCACCATAAGGAGAACTGATTCACAAACGTTCCTGTGGATGGAAACATAAGCAAAATATATTTACAGTTCATACATCAGACTACTTTTGAAAGAGTTTCCTAGAAAATTTTCTAGCCACTCTCACTACACATAAAAGCAGATAAACATTGCATTCAGAAAAGAAAGATTCGACAGCAATTTCTTTCTTTCATCCTTCCACAATGCCAATGTCTGCAGGTCCGTCCGTTCTTCCCAGCCGCATTTTGCTCGACCGCTCCCTGAAACATGAATAATATACGTAGTTTTTGACTCTAGGGTCAAAATGTCCTAGTCGTGATTTCCTTCCCCCTTTACTCGGTAACAGAGAGGGCGGATCCCAAACTCCATTTTTATCAGTGCAGGAAAACACATCTCCGGCGGTAAGAATTATTTTAGATGAAGACGCTGAGATAAGATAAGGCTTCACACATGTACACATATACTTTACGACAGTTTCGTAAAGAAGTGAGTAAGAACGAAATCAGTGTTGGAGAGCTTCCCGTGCATACATACATACGATATGTATGTACGTAATTATATATATATATATATATATATATATATATATATGATATATATATATATATATATATATATATATATATATATTTAGTCTTTTCGCTTTTGCGAAAGACTGTTTGTTTTTCCTTACGACTGTCATTCGTAAGTATTTCTGGTTCCTCTTTCTCCTATGTGATATCTTAGTAGAGTGTTCTTCTAAATTAAAGGAGATGATTCAAATGGATAAGTTGGAAATAGTACAACAACTTTATTCTGTAACTCCATAACAAGAGAGACAGTTCGGTGTGAGACCGTTACGTTTGATCGATAGGAATGAACTGCCATATTAGAGCATCACGTTGATAGCGAAACATTAGCTATCTCAGCGATTCACATAAAAACATACGTAGTCCGCCGGCTCGGAAGTTACAAGTTCCGGCCGTAGGTTAAACAGGTCAACCGCTTCCCATGGAAGGTGTTTGTAAAAGGTTGACATATACAACATGATTGACATATCAAAACAAACCTAAACCAGGGCTACTGCAGACATCGCATAGCGTAATCTAGATCTGCCTTGGTCACGTAGGAACCTCCTAATGCCAATGACCTCAGGTCATGGGGGGTTTTTATTTACAGATTATGTAATTCTAAATGTATTTATTACATTAGGCTCGGACAGCTACCATTCAAGCCTTGAATAACAAAAGTTACTTCAAACATGGTTTCTTAGGAGCGTGCTCGTAACATATGTTTAGTATAAACATAACAAGTGATTAAAAAGGTTCTGTACATACCCTTTTGGACATATTCATAAACAAAGATAAATGCATGGAAAATCTAGATCATGTTTTGGTAATAATAATGATTAGGTACCCAAAAAATAATCAAAAAGGTAAAAAATCCAAAACAAAAGTTAACATGTATACATGATTATTATGATAATAGGTAACCTGATTAAAGAATAGTGGTTACTGGTAGATTATGGTAATAGGTAACCTGATTTAAGAATAGCGGTTACTGATAGATTACAAACATGATCATGGATAATTGTTAAAGAGTACTTGTCACTCTTTGTAATAGGTAAATATAATGGTACAATTGTATAATAGTATAATTGTGCACAGATTAATATATAGGGCTGGATATTTTATTAGGTGCCCGAAAAATACCTTTAGGAGTATATTAATGTATATATATTGGGCTATTATATTTTATTAGGTGTCCGGGAGATAATTTAAACTGTTCAAAATCAAAGGCAGTGCAGTGAGTCTTTCTTGTCCTACATTTTGCCAGCATACAGACCGCTTTTCCCACACAACACAATTCCAGGCAATTTTCTAGGCACAAAATGAAATGGCAGTTTCAAGCGGCCCTGAACTCAAACGCCTTGAGTGTAACGGGTACGTCATCTGGACGGGACAATACGTTTCCTTGGAGATCCTTCTGTGTACGCCTCAGCCTACGCCAAGCAAAGATGTTGACGGCGATAACCAATATGGCCATCACGCCTGACACGGCCAGCAGAACGTAGTAACGAAGATTTTCTCCACCTGCGATAAGTCGGTGACGCGTGGTTCATCTCAGCCAGTTGCGTCTCAAACGATGAGCCACCCGCGCGTTGTATGGGAGAGGTAGTGATGGGATAATTGTAGACGCCCAAGTATAGTTCGCAAAATACGCCTTCTCACGTATTATCGTGTTGACCCCTCTGACGGTGTAGTTTGTAGATGTCCCCGTACAACCATCAGCTGCTACAAAGATTGGGAATGGGGCGGTGGTCCCGTCCGGGCATACGACGTGGAAACCGTCTTTGTCGTATCGGATTCCAGGAGCCATTATTTATTCTGTAATTGAATTTATTACTGTAAAAAGGGTATAAAGTTTCCTCAGACAACCTTCGCGTGTATGAGAGAGAGAGCTGTTTAGCACTATGCCTAACTCACATGAATCCGTTGATATAGGATAGAATTCAAAAGAGTCGGCTGTACAAATTTTATTATTCATGGCTTCTGAACAGTGAGTGAGTTTATCTAAATCTTTAATGACTGTAAATGATTTCCTATCAGAAGAAATCAGAAGATGCCCCGTCAAATTGGATATTACTGACTTGAGTTATTCGTCATGAAAGTAGGAAACGGTGCTATTTTGTATGATTGCCAAAGCATCGGAAGAATCAAAAGGTATGGTGATCATAATCCTATAATTTTCAACGCTGACTGATATTAGGCTATAATAGAACTCTACCTTATGGGCGTCTAATAAAGGAATATAACCTAGTTTCTCCCGTCCGTTCTCCAAAGTTAACGTCAGATCTTTAATAGGCATGAGGTGTGGAGATAACCCTTTGTCGCTAACGTAATAGCTTCTACATAGTCTTTTGATTTCTCAATAAAATGTGATATTTTCACACGGATATGATCTATTTTCGAACTATAGTAAGCTAACGTAGCCAGCAAATGTTGAACTTCCATAATCTGATCGATATTATTTGAATGTTCGTTTACCAAACTCATTATTGATTGATTGAGGATAAACTGGCTGCGAAGTTTCAGACAAAGCTAATTCGGTTTTGTGTTGCAAAAACTCAATTCTTTTATTTGATTATTTATCTTAAGGCGATTTGAAATTCCTAAGCCTAGATTCGCAACAGATCCCAAGATGTTTAGTCCAGCCAGAATAAGTGGGTTGCGGCGTTCGAGATTATTGTGCCGCCACAGACCACATCAGCAAGTCACGAGCAAGTTCCTTTTGCCTCAGCAGTTTTATTTTGTATGTCATAAGACAACATTTCCGCGACGCTTAGGGTTTGAGCTAGTGAAATCCCTGAGTTAGCATGAAAAGTTACGTTCGGTGCATTTCCTTAAGCGAAATGGCAAACCTCATCAGGTCATTCTTTAAGTTAAGGACGTCATCTTCAGGGGCAAAAATATGGCCTGCTATCCACTTCTATGCTATGACTATATTACTCGACACCATAAAAATGTCTTCTGTTCTCTCGATAATCGAGCCATGATTAAATTCTATTTCTTGCGGTCTTAGCGCTCTTTCCATACAACAAAGATGTCTGAAACACACAATATCACTCCCAACAATAAACAGATTCATTTTTGAAAACCTGCAATGAGTAAAATATATGTAATAACTCGTGTAAAAGAATATGTTTTACATACAAATATGATTGATATATATATATATATATATAAATATTATACAAGTTTCATAAATACAACCATTTTTTCCCTCACTCCATCTACCTTTCTTTAGATTCTGATATGTGCCAAGGGAACTATTCTCATATCAGTGGGTTTGGATACATTTTGAACCCTAAATCTATTGGCCGTTAATGTTTCTAAAATGTTAAACTGGCCTTCAAACTTAGGTGTCAGTTTATAATTTAAACCTTTACGTACGTACTACTTGTATGTATACCTGATCGCCCACGGCATATGTTCTAGTTGGCTTGGCTATTTTATCATGATTTCTTTCATTATAATTTGTGCTTCTTCTAGATTCTTACGAAAGTATATTATATCGACTTATGCTTGCATCCATAACATCCTTTAGAGGATTTGATAAATTAGTTGTAGGTGTTAATACATGGAATGGTGTTCTAGCTGGGATACAGTGCCTCGTGCGGTGTCATTTTAATAGACACATGATACGAGTGATTAAGTGTGCTTAGTACCTTGCAGGTATGGCAATGTCCACAGTTGGGGTCTGCCCCCCTAAGGTGACCCTTAAAATGTTTAAAACCTTACGATTTGCCCTTTCCACTAGCCCACCCATTACTCTGGGTGATAGATCATGGTATTGATTTTCTTTATGCAAAGGAATTCGCACAAGAGTTAAGGAAATGATTATTGAACTCCCCGCCCGAGTCTGATATAATGGTGTGTGAATTCCATGTTTACAAATGTAGCACTCGTAAAACTTTCTAGCGCACTCGACTGGGTTTTTGTTTTAAGCGCTATCAGTTCTGTATATCGAGTCAAAGCATCTATGATTACTAGGAGGTGCTTATTTCCTCTGTCTGACTCAGTAAAATCCTGTAAATAAATCTAAGTGTACTCTTTCAAAGGGTTGATTTGGCACGGGGTAAGCCCCTAGGCTGACAGGGTGTCTTCGTGTGCCCTTTGTATTCTTGACAAGTGCGACAATTTGCTATGTGTTTTTTATATCTGTAAGCATCGTATGCCAATAAAATAAGAATTTGGCTTTCTGTGACATTAGGGAATAACCCGGGTGTCCATGCAGTGGATTTTCATGCAACCATTTTAAGACAGTGGGTATGAGGTGAGATAGGTACCACCGACCTGGTTGTTATTCAACTGTGGTGTGTTGCGGGTTTTCCTCGTCACGGATCTACACAGGATATTATCTTTGATTATATAATTCTGCTGCTTATACTTTATATATTCCTTTTCCTTCGGATTTCCGTTTAACGCAATGATGATTTTTTCTATTTGTGGATCTTTTCTTTGTCCGTCTGTAATAGTTCAGCACTCCAGCCCAGATCTTCCTGTTCAGATATAGTTTTAACAATGGGCGTGGAGGTTGAGATATCTATTAATTCAGCTAATGGCTCGGTACCAAGATGACGAGGGGTTGACGTGATAATGCGTCAGCAATGATATTTGCTTTCCCAGGTAAATACCGAGCCTCCCGAACCAAAGTCCTGGATGATCATGGTGCCACGAGTTCTTCGCTTAGGGCTGTGACTCTAAAGCCTTTAAAGAAGTCGGTTAGGGGCTTATGATCAGTGAGAACCTTGACGGATAACGTATATTATTAATTTAAAATGCACGAGTGAATTAACAATAGCGAGCCCTTCCTTGTCTATTACTGCATATTCACTTTCGGAAGGCTCAGTTTACGTGAATAAAAAGCTATAGGGAAAAACTGTTTATCATATTGTTGAAGCAATACCCCACCATACTCTAGGTCTGAGGCGTCTGTTGTTATAAAGAATTCCTTACCGAAGTCAGGAAATTTCAAGATAGGAGAACTACAGAGTTCATCTTTCAATTTATCGAACGCCTGTTGATGATTTTCAGACCATATGAAATCTACGCCCTTTTTTATAAGATCGGTTAGGGGAGCGGCTATGATGGAGTAGTTCCTAATGAACCTCCTATAATATCCGCTACAGCCTAAAAATTGCTGTATTCCCTTGACGTTAGTAGGTATCGGAAAGTTACGGATAGCCGATACCTTATCATGGACTACTTTAAGACCTTCACTAGACACGTGAAACCTAAATAGACTAGTTCTGTTTTAAAAAATTCACACTTACTTATCTTTACCCTTAAATTATGCTGCCTTAGTCTTTGTAGCACTAACTCTAATTTACGTAGATGTTCTTCTAAGGTATTGGAAAAGATTACTAGGTCGTCCATGTAGGCATGTAGGATATCTCCTAACAAGTCTCCAAACACAATGTTTATCATTCTAGTAAAAGTTATAGGAGCACAACGTAAACCAAAAGGCTATACGCAAAAAATTCATAATGTCCCCTGGCTGTGGCTGAAGGCAGTGTATGGGATACTCTCTTGTTCCAACGGAATCTGATGAAAGCCTTTTAGTAGGTCCAAGCTGGGAAATATTTGTTCTGACCTAGTAGAGATAGAATATCGTCAGTACATGGTACTGGGAATCGGTCAGGGATTGTTTCCTCATTTAAGCGACGAAAATCGACGCATATCCGCCAAGTTCGATCTTTTTTCGGTACTACTATTAACGGAAAATTATAAGGCTGTTTGATTTCCTAACGACTCTTCTTTAGCATTTTACCTACTTACCTCAGTTATCTCATTCTGAAATTTCATAGGAAGTCGGTACGAAGGTACATAGATTACTTTCTGTTTGTCCTTGAGCCTTATTTGATGCTCGATGACATCCGTTTTTCCTAAGGTTCCATCCGTAGTGGAAAAAACATCATGATATTCAGTTAAAAGATTAAAAAATTTCTGCTGAATTTGCTTCTTCTTGAATGTCCTTATTGACTTTGTTCTTTATAGATTGCAAAAGGGATTCATCCGCAACTGATTGAGCGTGATTTATCTCAGCTACGGTAAAGAATGCGATGTTTATAAACTTCCGCATCCAAGATATGTTGATTTTTGTGGATTACTAAAGTGGTATTCAAATGATTACAGACTTTGATGTGACATTGTTGTTGTGAGCCGACTGTATAAATGGCTTGTGTGACGGATAACCGTATGTTGTGTTTTCAGAGTGTCGGAAAGGATTAACATTTCAGATCCTGGTAAGGTTTTCTTTACACGCACTAATATGTTCGAAGTTACGTTTGGCTCGAGAGTTTGCGTGCAAGCTGATATTACTGGGCGGGCGAGAGTTCCGTTGGGTCGCATGTATTATTTCTTGGTTCATGAGACAAGTGATTGGTTCTTCGATATAAGTGACTACTCTGTCTGTCTCCTTATTATCTAAAATTGATTTTAGGGTATTAGAAGACTTATAGAATTTTCCTTTGATATACACGCCGTGTTTTGCAGGTGCTAAGGTAATATTTTGAGTGCCCATAGACGGGTATCCGATAATTACTGCGGGATACATATTAATGTTTTGTACAATGATAAAGGTATCCGGAAAACGTGCGCTTACCGACCTTGTACTGAACATGAGTTACTCCTACCACATTTAATTCATTATTTCCTATGCCCGAGAGTCTTATTCCGGACTTCTCTATAGGGAAGTTTGAAAAGAGTAAATGATGAGTCCTTAAATCCATGATATTACGTGGACTACCAGAATCAAAGAACAAAGTAAGAATGACTTATGGTCCAAATTTACTGCATGTAAGGTTGGTTGTAACTCGTCTTGACTAATAATTGCATGAATTTGTTGCAAATCTACGGGAACCTGCACCGATTTTTTGGATTCGGCCGTGTGTTTCATAGGAAAATCGATTGCCTCACAATGATCTGATAAATGATTAAACTGATTATTTGATACAAAAGATGTTGATATTGATGACCCCAACATCGTCCTCTCCCCCCTTGGAGCGAAACTACGTGGTATTTGCTTTGTTTTCTTAGCACACCTTGAAAATTTGCTTGACCTTGCAAGTTCTGGCTAGACGGCCAGGAGCAGAGGTACCTGAAGCACGATTTGTTTGTTTCTGCTGTTGAGCAGCATTGCCGTTTGGTTGTTTCTTCTTATAGTACTGAGGACCCTTCTTTTTATTTGCACTGGCAACTGTTTGCGTGTTTGTAGGATTCTGCTGTTGATTCCGCGAGTAGCAACGATTATATGAATGTGTGGTACTGTTATGAATTGAACAAAAACGCGTCCGACAGTCTGACGTTACGTGACCTGGCCTATTGCAATTGTAACAAGCCATCCCTGCTGTTTGATTATGACTTAACTTCGACTACTTGTTGTGGCTTATCCTCATTTTTTGCAAAAGCTTGAGTAAGCAAGGGATCAAGGTCAGTACATTTAGACATGTGTGCTTTTATCTGTTTATACACACCTAGTTCCCGTACTGTCAGGCGTTAGCTTTTTAACACAAGGTACCGCACCAAAGCTACAGGCAACATGACTGCCATACAGATTATATTTCAAGTGTATGAAAACATTCACTGCAATATTGGATCTTGTAATCCACGTGGAGTTTACGTAAGTTTTTCCTGATGTTCATTTAACCGGTCGGCAATTACTGCCTCCCGTTCTACAACACTAGGCTGAGCCACCATAGAAGCTTGTTTACGCGTAGAACTCGAAGAACCCATAACGATATTTACCTCCAGGACCTTGAACAGGAAAAATTAGTGTCCTGAACCAAGTTAGTTTTACTTCTGGATTTTTGGTTTTATAGGTGTTCCTCTTGTATGCGTGTTTTTTCCGACTGATACGATTCCTAACTGTTTCACTAGCACTGTACAGATACGAACGTCCACTGCGCAAACGCATATTCAATATAAAATAAAAATGTGTTGCAAATAATAGGAAAAACCCACAAAAAAGATCATATAAGTACAGATAATTTGATAAAGATATTATACGGAGAATTCCTGCAAGAAAACGATTAGCAACAACGAGAAAAAAAAATAGTCTGCGGGCGAGAACTCGTAGTTTGAAGATTGATTCTGTAATGAATGAAGATTAAGATGGCGAACAACTCACCCCCAGAATACTGGACGATCGACTCCTGATGAACAACACTTCACTGAGAAAAACACCTGAATAGATAAAATTGTACTTTGCTCTGGATTATATGTTGAAGGATTGTTGACATGGGACGACGTCACAGTTTCCTGTCGTCTTCGCGTCGGAAGTCGTGATGACGTCACGGTCTCCTCTCTGCCTCACGTTGCATGAAGAAGTCCAAGATTGATGACGTCACAGCCTCCTTCCTCGCGTTGCTTCCTCTTGGCCTACTCTTTGCGTCCTTGCTAGTGATCGCGCGTGTTTTCTTTATGTGTTTTCTTCTTTCTGTTGATGTTCGATGCTGCTCTCGTCCGGTGTTGATTCTCGGAGATATGTGACAACAGTCACTCAATCGTCGATGTTGATGCTTGTATTCTTCTCGATGAAGGACATATCTTCGTCTTCATAAAATGTTGCGTTGATTGAAGATCCCGTTTCCTCTGTTTTGTATTGATTTATAGGTGGAAGTTGGTTATTGCAGTTCTTCGGTCGGCTGATATGGGTCTTGTTAATCTTATTCTTCGTCAATAGCTGCCACCAAATTTTAGTCTTTTCGCTTTTGCGAAAGACTGTTTGTTTTTCCTTACGACTGTCATTCGTAAGTATTTCTGGTTCCTTCTTTCTCCTATGTGATATCTTAGTAGAGTGGTTCTTCTTAAATTAAAGGAGATGATTCAAACGGATAAGTTGGAAATAGTACAACAACTTTATTCTGTAACTCCATAACAAGAGAGACAGTTCGGTCGTGAGACCATTACGTTTGATCGATAGGAATGAACTGCCATATTAGAGCATCACGTTGATAGCGAAACATTAGCTATCTCAGCGATTCACATAAAAACATACTAGTCCGCCGGCTCGGAAGTTACAAGTTTCCGGCGTAGGTTAACAGGTCAACCGCTTCCCTTGGAAGGTGTTTGTAAAAGGTTGACAATATACAAACATGATGACATATCAAAAACAAACCTAAACCAGGCTACTGCAGACATCGCATAGCGTAATCTAGATCGCCTTGGTCACGTAGGACCCTCCTAATGCCAATGACCTCAGGTCATGGGTTTTTATTTACAGATTATGTAATTCTAAAATGTATTATTACATATATATTATAGATATATATATATATATATATGATATATATATATATATATATATATATATATATATATATATACTTACATATATGTGTGTGTGTCAGTCTATTTACCGTAAAAGATTGTTTTATTTGGGCCACCCGTGTCGGTTTTCTAACAATTACCCCAAATGAACAATTTACCTCCGAAAATCGTTCAGATGATGCCAAGAATACAATTAAAGAGAGGAGAGAGAGAGAGAGAGAGATTGAGAGAGAGAGCCCAGACGAGAGAGAGCCGAAGGACAAGGAAAGATTGATGGGTGCCCCCAAAACACTAAATTTTATCTATCAGCAAATTTTCGTGTTCCGATGTTTAGAAAAGAGAGCGTCATTGTTTACGGTCTGGCGATCAAAGAGTTTATGTGGGAATGTTATTGTATCTCGCGTCTGCCGCAGGAGGAGAAGGCGACCAAAGGAGGAAGGAAAAGGATGGGCCTAGTGACCCAAAAACAGGACCCGAGACCTTTTTGGTATCTTCTCAGGAGCCGGGATGAAGGTAAATATTGGAAAATATTAGTTTCCGTCGCCAGAATCGAGGAGCGATTATTTTCCATAATTCCCATTTCCAATAAAGCGCAACCTTGCAGATGGGATCATATTATTATTATAGATAGACGTTTAATTTTTTTACTAACCAATGATAATTTCTTTTGAATAACGTAATGAACTCTTTATTATTTCCATTCACGAAATTGACAATTAACCATCTGTCACCCGGTGAAGGGCATTTAATCATTCACCCCTTCATCACAATAATTTTGTGACGTCCTTTTCTGATAATACTGTTCAGCTCAGAGATAAAATTACTTGGTTTGAATTGATTTCCAGGCCATTATTATCAATCATCTCATGTTATTGGGTCTCTCGTTTCATTAAAGGATTCGAAACTTTTTGATGAGTTCCCTTTTATTTTCTGACGCTCCTGCGTCCTCAATTAAAACTTGTAATTGACATTTTTTTAACCAATTAAACAAAGCTACAGAGAGACTCTCTCTCTCTCTCTCTCTCTCTCTCTCTCTCTCTCTCACACACACAAATTTGATCCAAAATTCTTCTAGCAGATATCAAAATAGATATAATTGACTTTTTATGGTACTCAAATAATATGATTGTTTTTGCCTCAGGAAATGTGTGTGTGTGTGTGTGTGTGTGTGTGTGGGTGTGGGAGGAAAGAGAGAGAGATGAGGAGAGAGAGAGAGAGAGAGAGAGAGAGAGAGAGAGAGAATGTTTGGCAACATAAATGATATGGACTAAGATATTAACTACACTTTCAAATCGTAGCGTTATGTTAAGAATAACAGAATTATTTTGGGCCAATACCGTTCATTGATATGTAACTCGAGTAAAACAAAAAATTATATAGATGAAAATGTCATATTGGAAAAGATATCGTTCCAAGTATAAGACAACCAAAACTTAACCTTTCTTGTGTATGTAATAAAAATAAATTGTAAACCAACTAAGATTTAAAAACAAAGTTAGTTCCGGGTGAGCATAGAAATATTGTAATGAAAAAAACTTTCCCGGTTTGTAAATGGGTAATGGTCCTATGACAGATATTTGCACAATAAAAGCCTCGCAACTTCGAATGCATCATGCAAGGGAAATGGAAACATGCTAATGATTAAAAGTGACATTTAAAATCATCTTTTCTTACACTCCATTTACTTTACTTTTCCATAACGTTGGAACCATATATTTCGAGCACTTCCTTCTGTGCTCCTGATCACTGGTAAAATATGGACATAGGGTATCTTACAACAGGATTCGACTTGGCCAACAAGTGAGGTATAAGTTGATATCGATTCCGCTCTCACAAATCACTGTCAAACTCAGGTATTTGTCCACATCATTTAATTAAAGATAAATTATTAAAGGCCTGACAGATATCAAAACAAAATTAAATTCAAACCTCAGCTGCAATAAGGCTGACATAATATTTGATTCAAGGTAGGACCTAGAAAAATGGCTTGGTTGTGACTAATTATTAACCCCCCACCCTTACTCTTTTGGCAAAGATTAGAGAGGTACACAACATGACATTTAGTTGATTCACGATTCAATTTGAATACACCCATGTGGGGAAGGAAAGTGTCTTTTGGGTGTTCCTCTAGGATCTGGTGAAGATTGTAAATTCTCTTAATCATTTTCGTCTTTTTAAGTTTCTTCAAATTAGATTTCAACACCATTAAAGCTCATTCATAATTTGTACTAAATAAATGTGCAACCTTAAAATTCCACAAAAGAAGGACCCCAATCCTATCATCCCCATCTCTCACCATAGTATCAAGGGTATACTTGACTAGCTTCTTATTAAGCTCTGAATCTTCAGCTTCTGGGCCTCCATTACTCATGTTCATATACCTGGAATAATTCTTCCAAAACATGATTTAACACTTTTTCAAGCTGAGATTCTACAAGGTTTCCCTTCTCGTCCAATATGGAAAATTCTGTAGGGAGTAAAATTTCTTCAATGGTAAGGTCAGATAAAGACAACTGTTAATATTCATATCAATATTAAACTCTGGAACTGTAGCCAGATTACTACTACTTCTACTTTTATATGGCAAATAAGGGAGATCTTGAAGAAGTTGGTCTTTATTACCCTGCAATAATATCCCTGCATGGGATTCAGCATAAACTAAAGTTTTATTCATACAAAATAGAATTTCATTTAGAGTTAATCAGTGGCTTGACTTGGACCCTAGAATGAAATCAACACCACCACTTAAGTCATCGTGACATGGAACGTTCTTACCAGCTAATACATAACCTCTGTCTTAGAATCCTTGTTGTACAACTTTACCCAATTGTGGAAGCTTCAGTCCAATACATATTCTTGGAATGCAGAGGGCCTTAACTACTTGAACAACACCATTAATTTCAAAATTGGCTTCCACCAACCTAGGTCAATATTTCTGGGAAGAATTTGCACCATTTAAAGTTTATGATATATTATCCCTAATCACCTTCAGGTTCAAGATTTCAGCCACTGTAGTGGAAATAAGATTAGATTGACAGCCACTGTCTTTAAGGCCTCTAATTAGCAGTTTGCCCTCAATATTACAGATGAATGTGGATAAAACTGACTCCAATTCAGAGTCTACCTCAAAAGCTTCAGTTACATTACAACACAACTATTGGTTTGCTCACCAGATTTTTCATTCTTTTTAGGCATACTCTTCTCTTGTCAGCAATGATATGTTGAACTTAAACAAGATGTGAGGATTGAAATTAAAATATTCCATTACTTATGCCCATTCTTAAAGAGAATCTTTCAATTGACTGTATTTTGGAAATTACAGGGGTAAAGGACAGAGCAGAAGCAGAATAGTAAAACTGTAGAATCCGATGCTGAAGACACTGTCAATTGTTTATCCCAAGATCTAAATAAACAGGTCTAACACTTGTGAGCGATGGCAAAATATGAGGTCACGAAAGCACGTCTTGCCTAGGTGTGGTGTTATGTTTGCCTTTGCTAAGTGAACTGAGTAAGTTGGCTATATTTTGAAATTGCACTTGGAAGCAAAAAGGTTCCTAGTTTTCAATGCTGAATAATTACTCAATTTACGGCTGTAATAACTGAAAGGATAACAACAAAGGGCAGGGTATAAGTTTCTTTAAATTTCCTAAACACAGTCACTTTTAGTTTCCCTTTAAAAATCCATTCACAGATCAAAGTGTATTAGTATTTGCTGATGCCCTTCAAATAATTAAGCTAATAAGAAATCATTTTAACACTGGATAGGTGCAACGGGTCGCACGTGACCGAGGCGTGTTTCAAAAAACATGTTTTTTTCCCATAAATTATCACCTGTGTGGAATCTGGGTCTGATTGACCTGCAAGCGGTCACTTTTCTAAAAGCCATGGTCTCCATATGTCTGCCCCAAGTGCTTCCCCCTTTTCTGAGAATTACTCGGGTCGAGGTTGACCCACACTTAACTTTAAGAGGTAGGTGATAGAAAAACAAAGCTATTGCATAACCATTTCTCAATGAACAGTGTGCATAGTCATGTGCATTATTTGCTGTGCTAGAAAGTCTGGATGGATGATGTATCTACATCGTGCATGACCTTGGAAGTGGCTGAGATATCATAAAAGGCCATATGGTCCTTTTCCTTCAAATGCCAATTTCTGTTTTTTTTGCAAAAAGCAAAGTTGTTATTAAGTAAACCTTGCATATTGAAGTGTTATTGCATGCATGCCCAGGGCATTGGATGAGATGCCCTAAGTTGCCATATGGTCCAATTCGATTTGAGTGCCACATTTTGTGTTTTTTTGCAAAAAACAAAGTTATAGTAACTAATTTCATGTAGGTCAGTGTTTATTATATAACTCATTAGTATAGTTTTGTATTTTATTGGAATATGTGGGAGGATGGTGTATTTTATCACGTGCATTCCTGGGGCATTGGTTGAGATCCCCTAAGTTGCCATATGGTCGAATTCTGTTCGAGTGCCAAATTTTGTGTTTTTTGCAAAAAACAAAGTTATAATAACTAAATTCATGTAGGTCAGTGTTTATTTTATAACTAACTAGTATAGTTTTGTATTTTATTGGAATATGTAGGAAGCATGGATGATTATCACGTGCTTGCCCGGGGCATTGGCTGAGATGCCTATATATGATCATATGTCCTTCGAGTGCTCATTTTAATGTTTACTTTTTTTTCCAGTTATCAGCAATGGCCTCGAAGAGACAGAGGCCTCTGGGTGAAAATGCTATTAACGCACTTCTCTATGAATTAGAAAGTAATGTTGAGTCTGAAGGCGAGGAGGAGGAGGCAGCCGCAATCTTTGTGGAGGAGGAGGATGTAGACGACCATGATAAGGAACAAGCTGTTGAGTTCCCTGCATCATGATCCGTCTGAGATCGAGAGAGGGAAGATGGATATTCAGATGTTCTATAAGGCCACAAAAGGGGGTGTAGACACAATTGATCAGATGTGCTCTACATCAAATTCTGTTCGTAAGACACGACGCTGGCCACTTTGTCTTTTCTATGGGATATTGAATATAATTATGGCGAATTCTTATATTCTCTATTCGTCCCTGCCATCGCCAAAGAGTATGACAAGGTGAAGGTTCCCAAGGATATCGTCCTTGAATTTTGTGCTCCCATTGTAAGTCATCGGTATTACACGTTGACCAACTTGTCCAGACCCTTGCGTGTGCTGATGGCGGATGCGTTCAGGCTGGCTGAGCTGGAACACAGACTCCTCCTGCCGTTGACCACGTCAAGCTGCCCATCTTGAGAACACCACAAGACAAACGTAGCATGTTTGCGGCAGCAACAGGTCCGTCTGCCAGCTTCATCATACTGTCTTGTGTCCAAAGTGTCTTTTATGCAGGTAAGTTACATCATGAAACTTTTTGTTATAACTTGTTTGCATAAATACTATAATTTTAATCTTTACAAAAATTATATATCAACCATTTTTTACCTAAAATATTGCAACAATATTTTTATTTTTGTCGACTATATTTCCAGAAATATAGTCGAAAAATTTCTTTTTGGTCAGATTTTTTTTATAGCTGCAAAAATATGAAATTCAAAGCATCCAGCAAGTCACCATAAAAGTTTCATGCAAATCCACGAATAATAATGAATAACTAAATAACACCTCGAAATTGACATACCCTTCTTCCAATTTCAGGTAGCAAATTTGGCTGTCGTACTTGGCGTGGTCGGGGGCCATTTTTGTGGCATATCCGGAAGAAAGGTTGCCATATCGCTATATATTTTTGTTTTTTTTCTATAGAATTTGTGATATACTGGTAGATGTCCATGCATAAATATCATATTTTTATACTGATTATAAACGATTTTTATTAGAAAATTTCGTGGTGAAACGAGGTCAACAAATGACCTTTACATTCGATTAAGTTTTTTGGGTCAGATTTTTAAAGGCTGCAAAATACTGCTCAAACATCCAGCAAGCCACCATAATAGTTTTATGCAAATCCACGCATAATTAGCTGAGTAAATAACACATTGAAATTTACATTCCATTCCATCCCGTCTTTAGATGGTGGATGTGGCCGTCGGAGGAGGTGTCGACTGCGGCCATTTTGTTAGGCATATCCGAAAGGTAAGTTGCCATATCCCTATATATTCTTGTTTCTATAGAATTTAAGGTATTTTGGTAGATTTCCATGTATAAATATCATATCTTATAATACTTACAACGATTTTTATAAGAAATTTTTATGGGTGATACTAGGAGGTCAAAAAATGACCTATAGATTTGGACCCTGATATAACAGCAAATAACATCTTTGTGCAGATTTTTGTACATAATTCCGTTGTAGGATATGAGTTTATTCTATAAAAAAAATTAGCCACTTCCTATTTCATTTAGGTACTCAAAAAAAATTCGTGAAAATTTTTACTTTTTTTGGGGGGCGGGGGGTGTGGGCTCAAAAAAACTTACCGTTTTTTCTCTTTTCATATTTGATCTCTATGGGTCCGACACCTTCTTTCGCAGTCACATATTGTAACTAGTAGATTTAGGAAGGATTGCTTCAATTTTTTGTGTGTATATAGGCTATTTTGTATTTTGTTAAAATATTTTCGTAAGTTATTTTTTGTATATACTTATTTTTTTAATATATTTGTAATAAGTATTAATTTGTAGATGGGTATTATTTATCTTTTCAGTAGTGTTCTGCAATAGTTATAATTATTTTATAAATTAAATTGTACAGCAAAAATAAGGTAAGTGATTTTTGGCAAATTTTTCTGGAGCTCGAGTCGAGCTCAACCACAGCACGCACCTTTAACGTGGCACCAATATAGCGAAACCTATCCAGGGTTAAGGAACATGGATTTTACACTGAAAAAAAAGAGATTTTATTTCATCTGCTTCCCTACAAAAAATGTTTGATAAAACTGCAAATGAAACACTTTAACACCGAAACTGACTCTAAATCACTATGCCAGGAACTCAAAGGCCACTTGTAAAGTATGCGGCCAACATGTGCAATGCTATAAAGTTTCTCGGCGAAAAATATTTAATTTAATCCCAAAACTGGTTCATGACAGCTGATTTCATAAATGTAGCAAATGACTGATTTTATTTGATGAATTCCAGTGAAATGGATGGAGGTGTAAACTCAAGAAATACCTATAGCTTGGATATAGACTACTAGAATGAAATTTGGGGTAGTAACTACACATGATGAGAGATATGAGAGTGAAAGGTTGTGCTAGTCTTTATTTAAGCTTTCGGAAAGGTATTATTTTTTCTAGCAAATCTTGGATTGGACTATTTGATGTGCTAGGCTCTTTATATAAAGTCTAGATTACATAGTGAACCGGAGGACCAATCGAGACTTCTTGGACATATTTTTGGATCAATTAGGCAGATGCATGGCCCTCACGAGTAGCTACCCGATTACTTTGAATTTCAAGTCTCGACTCTGATCCTTTTTATTAGGGAAGGAAACAAAACTCTTTTCTTAAAAGACTGAACATTCTAAAATTATGACGATTCTATCTGCATATCTGGTAAAATGCTAATTAGGGATAAGTTACCTTCGAATGATGATGAAAATGAACGAGAACTTTGCATAACCAGCATTTTGGTCGAAAGTATTGACCTTAAAACTGTGAATAACAATGCAAGGGTCAATTTGGAATTTTCTGACATACAGGAGAGTACATTGTGTAAAAATTTATCTGCAAATATCTTGAAACAGGGAGGAAAGCCTGCAACAATGAAACTGGAAAAAAATGGATAGACTTTATGAATAGGAGAAATTTGCAAGTTCTATAAAAAAAAGTCATGGAACAATTAAAATTAATGAATTAAGTCTTTAAGGCAGTTCATTGTGACACCCTCAGGCAAGGATGGATTTGTGCCAAGAAGGTAGCATCTGATTTGCTGATGAGGGTAAGATGTTCCTACTGACATTTCAGATTTTTTTTTTTATAAATATAGCATTTTCTTCATAATGCAGTACTTGAAGAGGATTATGATAATGAACAAATAGAATGATTCTAAGATGAAAAACAAATGAAAAAAATAATCATGGAAACCAAAGAAAGGTAGGAATACCACGGACTTACGTATAATACAGTATAACTATGGGTATATAGGCATATTCACTGACATTTTTTATAAAATATTCCTTAAAGTAACTCTTATATATTGGAAACTTTAAATAAAATGTATTATAGCCACTAAAGCTATTTTTTATCTTTAAAAAGCCTTATATTTCTACTAAATCTTTTTGGAAAAACTCCATACGGATCATAAGAAAGATCGGTGACATCACAGCTTCTTGCGAATGTTAAACCTGTTAATCTAGATCTTGGTTTTTCCAATTCCTTTTCAGAGAATTCCTTTATTCTCGAAATAACTTTATTCCAATGAACAACTGACATAGCAAACAAAAATTTCCTTTTATTTTTTACACAGAGATGGCGTGTTTTTTAATCTGTCGAATCTTGTTTTTGTTAACAAGCTGGTGTGAACAGGTAGATGAAAGTCGTTTGAATAATAAAGGTTATTTTACTGTAAAGTTAGAAAGGATACAAAAGTCTATCTGAATCCCAAGGCTTTATTATTAATCTTCTTCCTGAAAAATAATCCAATTAGATTATTACCCTCATTAGTTCTGAGGTTTGTGAAGCCATGATAGATAAGAATGAAATTTCTTCACACGCCTGGGAGACAATTATATCAAGAAATGATAATATCGAAGGATTTTACATAAACCAGACTACATCAGTATTGTTCTGACAACTATAAAAGATGCCAAAATCATGATTTTTGTTCCTTGGAGTATAGCAATGGGTTTTTTTTTATCAGGTTCCCCTAAGGCAAACCAGATTTCATCAAGAATGAGAAAGATGAGCGAATAAATTGCAGCCTTGTACGATTTATGTTTGTTTGCTTTAAATCAGAAAATCATGGTGCGATATATTCTTATGTTATAGGATGTTTTACATTTAAATATGTTTACACTTCGTAATACGAGCCTCTATTAATTGAAATGCTAAATATGTGCCTAAAACTTGCATAAAAAATAGAGATGAACAGAATGAACAAATGTATAGACGAGATATGTAACGTTATATTTGCGACACAGCATTGAATTCTAAAGACCAGGGGTCTCTAAATATCATATTAAGGTTACAGAGACCTAAAGAATAAAACTTCTAATATTTCCACCTATCACTTGACCTTTAACGTTGAGAAGGGACACTATTTGAAGAAAATTGTCTTTTTACTATCATCACCAAATTCTAGATAATGTGGGTGATAATATCATAATACAAAGTCGAATAATGATAAATTATAAAGTTTAGCGGATACGTATCAGGTAATGCCATCAATTAGAGGTCAAGTAGAAAGAACGAAAACCATGGCAGCAGGAATTCTACACTAGAATATTCAAAACTAAAAACAGAGTTAAGAGAGGAAAGGAAGCGTTACAGGAACATCAGAATTTCGAAGGCCAGGGTTGCAAATATTCCGCGCCGAGTTTCTGGACGCTGGAGAGAAAATTATTGTTTTTGCCGTTTCCCCTGTTGCCTGGCCTTGATCTGGATAATAGATACAGCGAATAGGAAAGAGATAATAAAGAAGCCATTGGACTAAAGGTAGAACCTTCTTCGCGGATAGATACCGAAAATAAGGGCAGGTTTTACGGAAGATCTTGACATCATAGTGTGCTAATCTCTCCGGCAGTTTCCAGTTCTAGATATGTCATTCTCGACTATCTACTACTACTACTACTACTATTTCTATTAGTGTTACCATTAAGGATAGTGATAACAAGTCGGTATTTTTTTTTTTTTAGTAAAGTTTTAATTATTAAATTCTGTTGATTTTTTTTTCAAGGAAACACACTAAAAAACTATATAATATATGATTGCTAACAATGATTAAATTCTGTAATCCAGAAAATTAATTACACCGAGTTACGTGACTTATGACATCTGCTTATCACTTACCAAATGTTCTCCTTGAGTGAAAGCCTTACTGAACGCCAACGATTTTTTTTTATCAATAATTCTTTTGTAAATTTTCATTCGATAGGGCATTATTTGCACTTGCCTTTCACATCAATTTACATTTCAAAATAATTTCAGTTAATTACATGAATAAAAACGCGTGTGCATGATAGTAAATGACACTATGATTACAAAACATGAAACACCGTGTCCTAAATCAACATAATTTTAGATACGAGACGATAATCGTGAGCAGAATTTAATCTGAAAGTGAATTTGAAGCTTAGATACTAATCTAAATACCTTCTAGAAGAGAAAAACAACGATCTCACTGGAAGACAATAGCGATCTAAGTTCTCTTTGACTCCAAACTACGACGAAAGGGGTATACGGAAAAATAGTTAGCGCAGGAGCCATCAGGAAGTTTTGCTGACCACAAACAGAAAGCTCCATGATCGCATTTATAGTACACGAAAATGAAAGCAAGCACACACTCACACACACAGACTTATCAGAGGATTGTGGAAAGTGGTAAGGAGACAATATATATATATATATATATATATATATATATATATATATATATATATATACATACATATATATATATACATATATATATACATATACATATATATATATATATATATATAATATATATATATATACATATATATATATATATATATATAATATATATATGTGTGTGTGTGTATATGTATATATATATATATATATATATATATATATATATATATATATATACCCAATGGCTAAACGCATACCAAATATTATTATAGCGGGGGGGGGGGCGACGCCCTTCGCTGGGAATATATATATATATATAATCTCCGCTATGCTTGCTTCGGGCAGGACTGCCTATAGATTTCGTCAAGGTAATTCTCGAAATAAACCTGGTTGGAATGACTTGGTTAAGGATCTGTATACATACTCTCGAGAAATGTTTTTACTGTGGAGGCAAAATGGCAGCCCGAGGGAAGGGTACACTGCATTACTAATGAGGCAGGCGAGAGCGCAATTCAAACTTGCTCTTAAGCACTGCAGGTTAAATGAAAAAAACAAAAAAAACTAAGAGCCGATGCAATGTCTAGAAACGTAGAATCTGGTGATTACCCTCGTCTTTGGAAAGATATCCAGTCCTTAAATCCCAAAACTAAAAAGCTATCACACGAGAGTAGGGGAAGCAGTCGGAGACGAGGCTATCGCAAGGATGTGGGGTGATCACTTCAACAATATCCTGAATTGCATAAATGATCAGGATTCCCGAAGCGAGGTAGATAACCACCTTAATGACAACATTCAATTTCATTTTGCAGACCGTATTACGCCAGGTAACATCAGCGATGCCATAAACAGCATACCTAATAATAAATCGCCCGGCTG
>NC_087216.1:48679608-48714608 GCF_015104395.2 Macrobrachium nipponense | reverse complement strand
CAGCATCTATTTTTGGCAGATCATGTTTCTAACAGGGATCGCATCTGTATATCTCGTCACAGGACATATTAATGTTAACAAATACCGATTTCCCTTCTTCGTCTTCGGCAGCGGTCCAACCCATATCTATAATTACTTTGCTAAAGGGTTCTCATCTAACTTCTATAGGTTGTAGGGGGGCTTTCTTGAATGGTTTCATTCGGTTTTCCAGCTATAAATACAGCAGGTATGACACTCACGACAGAACTTGACTAACGTCTCTGTGAAGTCCAGGCCAGAAAAAAATATTTTCATGATCTTCTCCACAGTCTTCCTGATTCCTGTATGTCCAGACTCGTAAGTTACTGCCACCACTTGCTTCCTTAATGGATATGGAATCCAAATTTGATTATATTCGCCCCACACAGCATCTCATGGTTATATCTCTAAGTCTATGCTTCCTCACCAGTAAATAAATCTTCTGTTAGATAATAACAGGTAGGAGTTTGTTGCACCTCTTCTCGGTCAACAACTTTGAAGACCAAATCAACCAACGATGCATCCTTCTTCTCCAAGTCCATTAGCTTCTCTCTTGTCACTTGACCAACTTCAAGGGTTGAAATTTCAATATCCGCTAACTCAGCTACTGTAGTTTCCACTGCTTTCTTCAGGAAACATTTGACTACTCGGAGTCTCTCCAGGAACAACAGGTTATTCTTCTTCGTCTTCTTCTTAGGAAATCTCCTCATGGTCAGCACCAGGGGAAACATCACTTTCCTGGAACAATTCTTCTAAGCTCAAAGATCTTTCACTTGATCCTTCTTGGGTGTGTAAATCCTCAGTTTCTTAACTTAGCGGCATAGTCCTCTTCATATTTGTGGTAGCTACACAACTAGGAAACAGGTGGGGGCTATTCTTCTCCAATTCTACGTAGGAATAATCCTAAACGGTTTTTCTGTCACTACCAGACAAGGAATAAATGGCAGACCACTAACTTCATTACCCAACAGAATATGTACACCTTCCACAATCAGTGAGTTCTTTTCAGCAAAATCAACATTCCCTGTCACCAATTCACACGACAGGTGTAAGTGGAATATAGGAGTTACTTTCTCTCCTCCTATAGCCTTCAAAATAACTGAATCTCCTGTGAGACTCTTCTCCAACTGAGGATGAGCACCAAGTACTACCACATTATGGTTACTCCCTGTATCACATATCTTGACTCATACCTGCACACTCCCTCCTTCAGTTGACAGCATACCCTCATAGATATATGGCTTAAAAGCCTCCATACAGTTAAGCCACTCACTGCATGAGGTTATATTTCCACTGGTTGCTAAACATTCAGCTTGTTTAGTTTCAGTCTTCTCTGGAGTCTCATTCTTTCCCACACTGCTCTTCGTAGTTTGTTTCACCTGGTCACCTTTCACTACTTGACCAACTGGCTTTGACAGCTGTTGATTTCAGTAACAGCTGAAGTGTCCTGCTCTTCCACACTTAAAGCAGATAACATTAGGTCTCTGTAACTGCCTTCAAAAACTGGATGAGGATTTCCCATTACCTTGCTGAGGAACAATACCTTGTGTAATTTTGGTAGTACCACTTGTAGGTTTCCCATTAAATTTGTTCCTTAAACTTGGATGAGAATTAAAACCTGGGCGTTGTTGATTCTGGTACTTGACATTGTACTTATATTGTAATCTTCACTCAGTGTAGCAGCCTTGTCAAGTTTCTTAACCTCTCTCTCTCTCAAATAGGCTCTTATATGTTCAGGAATTCGCCTAAGATAATGTTCAAATACAATTAATTCTTCTAATTCATCAAAACTTATAACTTTAGCAGACTTTAACCAAAGTTCAAATCACCTTCTCACTTTATAAGCATAATCTAAGAAGGTCACCTTCTCATCTTTTCTTAAATTTCTGAATCTTTCATTGTAGTACTCTTGGGTCATCTGGTAAACTTGTAGCACATTGTGTTTAAGTACCTTGTAGTCTTTAAACTGATCAGCTGTTAAGCTAAAAAAGCACTTCTCCCTTTACCAATTAAGACACTTTGTAGCAAAACTGACCATTTATCTTCTGGCCATCCCGTACCTGAAGTTCACTTTCTCAAAGTAATCAAAGAATTCATCAGGAGCTTCTTCAGTAAACTCAGGGATTAACTTCTGTACTCTTATTACATCAATTACAGGGTCTTGATTACTTTGATTAGGGTTAGAAGATGTCTCAGGTAAATTAGATCTAGCTCTTATCAATTCCATCTCCCTTTCATGTCTTGCTCTTTCTCTTTCACAACCTCCGGGAAATTTACTATTACTTGAAAACAACAAAAAGTTTAATTAATTCTTGAATTAATTATTAAGTAAAATTAAATCAAATTAATTTATCACAAAATCAAGAAATTCAAAATGTTAAGAAATAATTTAAGTTTGAAAATCAATTAACAATAAAACATGAAAAGAATTCTAAGTAAATGCAAAGTAATTCACAAGTGTTAAACTCAACTAAATTTGTAATTATCAACTAATGAACACAATTAATTTAATCAAATTGTAAATGTAAATGTAAACGTATAAAAATTTGGAAAATGACAAAATGCAAAAGCGCCAAGAAAACATCAATCACACAGAATATAGAAAAAAAAAAACACACACACACACTTTAACAAGAAAAATGGATTAAAATGGCCACAAAAAAATCACACTAATAAGGAAATGGATAAATGAAAAAAAAAATTCACCGACACAAAAAATGTAAAGAAATGGTAAATATTTCCCTAGGAATAACCTAAGTACTTTCAGTATTTCAAGTACTTTTTTATGTTTAAGTTTAGTGCATTGAACTTATTAAAAGAATCTTACCTTGTTATACTAATTTTAGAATACCTTTTTTTCGAAATCACTAATAAACACTTACACACGAGGCGCCTGTTACACACTTATACAACGTCTATTCAGACCCCGCAAATAAACACTAAGCAATATTAAATAAATCTAAGAAATGCCAAATCTAAAATTTATGAGTGACCGACCACTAAGTATAAATCTTTTTATGTGAAACCACAATTTTCTCATGCAGAAAGAGAGAGAGAGAGAGAGAGAGAGAGAGAGAGAGAGAGAGAGAGACAGACAGACAGACAGACAGACAGACACAGACACAGACACAGACAGACAGACAGATGTTATCTCCTTACGACACGATTTTACGTCTGGGAATGACAAAATCTCTCTTTTATGGTAATTAACTGGGCGAGCCATTAATGCCTGACTGGTTCAAAACGTTTTGGTACCGAAGTTCCTTGCTAAATCTGTATAATACTCTTTTAAAACAATGAATAGAGAGACTGGGATTACAACTATAAATAACATTTGTTATACACAGTTTCAGACTATAAAAACTTCTTAAAATGAAAGGAATAATTATTTAAATTGAAAGCTAAGACTAGCTGACGGTCACTTCCTATAGATGACATATTCTTATATAGAATGTTCTAGAACGATCTTACAAAACGGAGAACTCGCATTCCTCTTATCTCAAGTGATGACAGCAATTTCTTTCTTCGAACGGACAATGCTAATTTCTCCCACACTTTTCACATTCTACATTATTCCTTTACTTTTAAATTATGCTTTTTGTGAATTCTGAACATACATTATTAGATCATACTCTTATATATAACATATTAATCCTAAGAAAACTAATATGGAATCCGAACATATTGCAAAAACTTTTGCAACATTTCATAGTTATTGAGGTGAAGGTTATGCATTGCGAAAAGCAACACCATAAGTCTATATAATATATATATATATATTATATATATATATATATATATATATATATATATATATATAAGATATATAAATATATATATGAGGGCCTCAGAACCACAGAGTGTAAACGCCACCCTACCAATATTGAGTTAAGCGTACCAGTAGATTTGGCAACGTTCCTCTGTCTATTTTGTTGCAATTCTATGCTATTCAGGAGTTTCAAAAAGGTCGAAATCCTTACTTGAGCATTAGGAATTATCGATTTTTGTCTACATGAATGAACGTTGTGTCGCGCGGAGGTTACAGCCTCATAAGGGCTCAGTTAGAACCACAAGGAAGTACGTGTGCAGCTCAAGAATGAGCCAATGAGAGCGCGCGTCACTAAGCGGGTAGTCAGCTCTAAGCAAATCAGCATTTTTCCCCATAAGGTGGCCGTAAGTGTCGGCCAACAACCACACAGTTTACATTCCCCACCTCCCTTATTTTCAAGTTCTTTAGCGGATGTACAGTATTTTCAGGTGAGTACAGATTAAAACATTTGTTTTTTTTGAGAGAAGTAGTAGTGAGTGTAGTAGTATTATTTTTCTATAATTTTTTTGTTTGATTATTATTATGATACCTGGTGATGATTATTTTAATTGCTGAACATTATGATGATGGAATGTTATCATGGTCAACATCATCAATACTAATATTACCGTATTATCATTATTATTATTATTATTATTATTATTATTATTATTATTATTATTATTATTATTATTATTATTATTATTATTATAACATCCATGATTGTTATACCACGAAAGTATTTTCATGGTGAGTACACATTTTATTATAATTATTATTATTATCAATATTATTAACCAATATTACTGTATTATCATTATTATTGATATTATTTTATATTATATATTTTTAATTTTTATTATTATTATTATTATTATTATTATTATTATTATTATCATTGCTATTATTATTGCTATATTACTATTTTTTTTTTCTTTTGCTCTATCACAGTCCTCCAATTCGACTGGGTGGTATTTATAGTGTGGGGTTCCGGGTTGCATCCTGCCTCCTTAGGAGTCCATCACTTTTCTTACTATGTGTGCCGTTTCTAGGATTCCCACTCTTCTGCATGAGGCCTGGAGCTACTTCAGCCTCTAGTTTTTCTAGATTCCTTTTCAGGGATCTTGGGATCGTGCCTAGTGCTCCTATGATTATGGGTACGATTTCCACTGGCATATCCCATATCCTTCTTATTTCTATTTTCAGATCTTGATACTTATCCATTTTTATACCTCTCTTTCTCTTCAACTCTGGTGTCCCATGGTATTGCGACATCAATGAATGATTACTTTCTTCTTGACTTTGTCAATCAACGTCACGTCTGGTCTGTTTGCACGTATCACCCTATCCGTCCAGATACCATAGTCCCAGAGGATCTTTGCGTGATCGTTTTCTATCACTCCCTCAGGTTGGTGCTCATACCACTTATTACTGCAAGGTAGCTGATGTTTCTTGCACAGGCTCCAGTGGAGGGCTTTTGCCACTGAATCATGCCTCTTTTTGTACTGGTTCTGTGCAAGTGCCGGGGCATTCGCTTGCTATGTGGTTTATGGTTTCATTTTTTGTATTGCACTTCCTACATATGGGAGAGATGTTATTTCCATCTATCGTTCTTTGAACATATCTGGTTCTTAGGGCCTGATCTTGTGCCGCTGTTATCATTCCTTCAGTTTCCTTCTTTAGCTCTCCCCTCTGTAGCCATTGCCATGTGTCATCGCTGGCTAGTTCTTTAGTACTGTCTCATGTATTGTCGTGCATTGGTTTGTTGTGCCAGTCCTCTTTTTCTGTCTGTCCATTCTCCTGTCTCTGTATTTCCTGGGTCTTCGTCTACTTTTATTAGTCCTTCTTCCCAGCACTCTTTAGCCACTCGTCTTCACTGGTTTTCAGATATTGCCCCAAGTGCTCTGTTCTCGGTGTTTGACGCAGTCCTCTATACTTAGTAGTCCTCTCCCTCCTTCCTTTCGTGTTATGTATAGTCTGTCCGTATTTGCTCTTGGGTGTAGTGCTTTGTGTATTGTCATATGTTTCCTGGTTTTCTGATCTATGCTGCGGAGTTCTGCCTTCGTCCATTCCACTATTCCTGCGCTGTATCTGATTACTGGCACTGCCCATATGTTTATGGCTTTTATCATATTTCCGGCGTTGAGTTTTGACTTGAGTATCGCCTTGAGTCTCTGCATATATTCTTTCCTGATCGTATCCTCATCTTCTTGGTGTTTTATATCCCCTCCTTCCATTATTCCCAGGTATTTGTATCCTGTCTCATCTATGTGTTTGATGTTGCTCCCATCTGGTAGCTTTATCCCTTCAGTTCTCGTTACTTTGCCTTTTTGTATGTTGACTAAGGCGCATTTTTCTATTCCAAACTCCATCCTGATGTCCCCAGATACATCCTACAGTCTGGATTAGGGTATCTATTTCTTTGATGCTCTTACCATACAGCTTGATGTCGTCCATGAACATCAGATGGTTGATTCTGTTGCCTCTTTTCTTGAGTTGGTACCCGGCATCCATCTTCTGTAGTACTTTTGTCATGGGAATCATGGCTACTAGAAGAAGTAGTAGGGGGACAGTGAGTCGCCCTGGAAGATCCCTCCCCTCCTGATATTAACCTCTGCTAGTCTTATTCCAGAGCTTGTAAGTATTGTATTCCAGTTGCGCATTGTATTTTTGAGGAAGCTGATGGTGTTTTCCTCTGCCCCATATATTTTCAGGCATTCTATTAGCCATGTGTGTGGTATCATGTCGAAGGCTTTCTTATAGTCTATCCATGCCATGCTTAGGTTGGTTTTCCTTCTCCTACTGTCTTCATTACCATTTTGTCTATCAGGAGCTGGTCTTTTGTGCCCATACACTTCCTTCTGCGCCTTTATGTTGGTGGGGGATGGTGTTTGTCTCCTTCTAGGTAATTGTATAGCCTTTCACTGATGATACCTGTTAGTAACTTTCACATTATTGGTAGCAGGTGATAGGCCTGTAGTTACTGGCTATATTTCCCTTACTCTTGTCTTTTTGTACTAAGGATGTTCTTCCTGTGGTCATCCATTTGGGTGCATGGTGATTTGAGATACAATGCTGGAGTTGTTCTGCTATTCGTGGGTGTAGGGCCTTGAAGTTTTGAGCCAGTATCCATGGACTTCATCGGGACCTGGGGCTTTCCAGTTTGGCATTTTCTTTAGTTGGTGTCTGACTGTGTCTGTCGTGATCTCTGTGAATCTTTGTTTTATTCTCCCTGTTTCTTCTTCCTTGACTTCCTGGAGCCATGTTGCATGTTTGTTGTGTGATACCGGATTACTCCATATGTTTTTCCCAGAGTCTCTTACTTGGTCGGCTTCAGGAATTTCTGGGTGGTTGTCTTCCCCTCTTAGTTGGCTGTATAGTATTTTCTGGTTGGTCCGAATAGTTTGTTCTGTTGGTATCCCTTATTATTATTATTATTATTATTATTATTATTATTATTATTATTATTATTATTATTATTATTATTATTATTACTATTATTATTATTATTATTATTATTATTATTATTATTATTATTATTATTACATCTATGCTGTTAAAACACGAATATAATAACACTTTATTATCCTTTTCCACATTTAATTATGGTTTTTAAGTGCTGGTTATGAATAAAATATACACAAATGTGTGGGGGTTTAGGCGTACATTTTGAATGTAGCGCACAATGCGCACCCCACATTTTTTTTTTAAATTTTCACCAAAAATTTATAAAGGGTGGGTAGGGCTTTCATATGAAACTTAGTTTAAATCAATATCTCTTTAGAAGCAGAGTAATGAATGCTAGACTTTGAGGGAAATTTACTCATTTTTTAAAAAGTGGCGTTACCACCTTGTGGTTCTGAGGCCCTCTATATATATATATATATATATATATATATATATAATATATATATATATATATATATATATATTATATATATATATATAAATGAACAAAAGCGAGATAGCCAAACACTTTTGTCTAGTGCGACTCTTTACTCAGTTGTGTCCGAGTAAAGGGTCGCACTAGACCGAAAGTGCTTGGCTATCTCGTTTTTCATTTTTCCTTCGTGGCAAAAACCTTAATATATATATATATATATATATATATATATATTATATATATATATATTAAGGTTTTTGCCACGAAGGAAAAATGATAAACGAGATAGCCAAGGCACTTTTTCGGTCTAGTGCGACCCTTTACTCGGACACAACTGAGTAAAGAGTCGCACTAGACCAAAAAGTGTTTGGCTATCTCGCTTTTCATTTTTTCCTTCGTGGCAAAAAACCTTTATTTATACATAGCATCCGTTTTATATACTCCGTGATCAAGTTATTCATATATATATATATATATAAAATATATATATATATATCTGTATATATCCTATATATATATATATATATATATATATATCGAACTACAAATGTCCTTTAATATCTAATTCGCTCTACTCGGATTTAATATATTTTATATATGTTTAACGAGGGGGAATTTATTAAGCGATAATAGAATTGGCGATCGACAGACGCGAACCATCGACCTTTCAATACTAGGACTGGCAGTGAAGCCCCCAAAGCCACCCCGCCACCGCAAGAGATATAAGTTCATGCCGCCTCCCACCTTGAATACCTGCCGTGCGTAGGTATTTTTTGTTTTGGAGACTGCATACAGCCCATCTCGTTCTTCGGTTGCGTGGTAGTGATTTTGCCCGTACGTAGTCTTTATATTAAGTCTATCACATTACCGTGATTCATATACATATATCGAACTACAAATGTCCTTTAATATCTAATTCGCTCTACCTCGGAATTAATATATTTTCATATATGTTTAACCGAGGAGGGAATTTATTAAGCGTTAATAGAATTGGCGATCGACAGACTGCGAACCATCGACCTCTCAATACTGGCAGTGAAGGACTGGCCAGTGAAGCCACTTCTATTATCGCGATTTCAGAAGATGAGACAAAAGATGTATGATCACGTGTAATGGATGAAAAAAACAGATATGGAATGTTTCAGTTACAATTGTCTCTCGCTATTTCTGATCGTTCATAAAATAATTTTCTAAAAGCATGCTTCTAGAGAAAGGCTTTTTGACCAGCGTTTGTTTTAGGCTTTCTTCAACACTATAAACTTTGTGTATATTCTCTTAGTAAGTATATACGTGTGTACATATATATTAATAATTATATTATTTATTATATATATTAGATATAATATATTTTATTTTATTACCTATGGTGTGTGCGTGCATATATATATATATATAATATATATATATATATATATATATATATATAATATATAACTTGCCGTTAAACATATTGGCAATAATAATAAGATTGTTTACACTCAACCATCGAACTAATTACGGTTGTTATCTATGCTATAACAACAAGCGAATCATTGTTGCTGGTATTCTTCTAAACTCAGACTGGATGTATTTCCTTTTCTGGAGTGTAGTTAAAACTGAAAATAAAAGTCCCATGGAGCGGATTTTATCAGAGAAAGGTCGTGATCACATTCCATTAAATGGATTTTGCAATCGGTTTAGATAGAGAATTTCGCAATAAACAAAGAATCTTGGCGTTGTGCACAAGACATGCAGAGGTTCGAATTCATGTTAATGGAAGTTCATGGGAAGAAGTTATGAGCATACTCATGTGCCGCAGCCAAGCAGCAGCAACAATTGAGAAAATGGTTTCAAATCTTCGTGAACAGGCTAATTCTTCTAATGATGTTCCAAGACGAATAATCCAAGAGACTCAAGTTTCCTTGTCAGATGAAGCCACAGTTTTACTACGTAAGTATACTTCATTGCAACGAAGTATTCAACGTCGAAGAAAAAGAAGTGGTGACCCAATTCCAGCAGTGTCAGTGATATTGTATTACCTGACCAGTTGTGTAACACACAGTAGGGAACCTTTTTTATTGTATGATTCCGGTGCTGAAGATACCAACAGTATATTCATTTTTTCGACTGCAAAAAATATTGAACTTCTCAAAAAATAGAAAAACTGGCTTGCAGATGGACCGTTTAAAGTCCACCAACTTTATGTTATTCATATGTTCTGTGAAGGATATGGTGTCCATGATATATATATATATATATATATATATATATATATATATAGTATATATATATATATATATATATATATATATCATAATATACATATAATATATATATATATATATATATATATATATATTATGTATACTTTTGAAAGGGCATTAAGGACAATTTTGAATTTAACCTCGGATATGACGCCCGATACTATGCTTTGTGATTTTTAAAAGGCTTTTTAAAATGCATTTTCAAATGCGTTTGAAGACACGCAAATAAGTGGTTGCTTTTTTCATCTGGCTCAATGCATATGGCGGAAAATAGTCTTGAACCAAAATATCAGTTGTTATGTTATCTGCATTAAATCGAAATTCTCTTATATATATTTGGCAAAAGTAAACACAAATTAATTTTCGAAACTTTCTTCCAAGAAGACTCGATTCCGACACAAGGATATCCAAGCCCTTTCATGTGCCTTCAGCAGGAATCGCATTCAGCGAGATCCAATTTACGCCATTCGGTCCTTCTATTGTTTCTGGAGACCTTACTCGGTTCCCTTTCCCTCTCAGTTTCAGTGATCTGTTTCACAGCTATCTTTCCATATTTCTGTTGGCTAATATCTCTCTCTCTCTCTCTCTCTCTCTCTTTCTCTCTGTCTCTCTGACTCTCTCTCTCTCTCTCTCTCTCTCTCTCTCTCTCTCTCTCTCTTTGCAAGCAGAGTTCGCAAACTTAGCAATATATAAGAGAATCAGGAGGCTAACGAGCCAAAGATTTTACTCTAAGAGCAAGGATGTGACTGGTACATAATTTCCTCCTGTCAGGAAAACACATTCAGTGTAATGAAGACGTGTTTACGAGGGAAGAGGGGTGAATACAGTGATGGGAGAGTAATTTCGTCAATCGCCTTTTTCCCCGTGGGATTAGTGTAGGGGAAATCATCTATCCCTGGTGTGAGATATGCCTAGCGATTTACTATATTGACATACAATGGTCTACTTTCATTCTTTATTATTATTAGTCTGTCTTTAGTACTGCGCAGAATTATTCTCTTACCGTAGGGAATAGCAATTTTTTTCTTCTTTTAATAAAACAAGGCATTACTTAATCAATGATATTTTTATTCCTTCCCAGTAACCGCCTAACACCAATGAGAGTATTTTTTAAATTCTCAATCATTTACCGCCTCTAATCAGGTAATAACTTACCTTTTATATTTTCCGGCAACAAGTAAGTTTTGGTTTTTCACAATTTGTCTTCGCTTTAATCTGTTGACTCTGTAATATCGAGTGTTATCTATCTATCTATCTATCTATCTATCTAGCAGGTGTCTTAGTAAGTATTTTTGGACTTGGGTGGACATCTGCCATCTGGTAGGTTTTCTGGTTATGACGTCATCAAAGATGACGGCCGCTCGATTGGGAAGCTTGTCGTATCTCTCTTAATACTGGCCCGATTTGGATGAAATTTCAACTATTTCCACTGATTAGGACTTTTTTACAAAGTTAAAAGAAGTGGGAAAAGTGATGAAAATGTTTACAAATACTTAAAAGTGTCTAATTTTAAGGTATTTTTCTAAACTTTTTTATGTCAAATTAATAACATTTTTTTTGTGGGTTCCTGAAATGAAATGAAGATATGGATGTCCTAAAATTATTTAGTGTGTTAAAGGATGGTGCATCATGCATCAGACTTCAAAACAGATGAAAAGCCATGTTTCATGTATAATAAAAGTGATACGAACGTGTCAAGTATTGAAAATGGTAGAAAAAAAAGTCAGGGCAGCTGATTCAAAATGACAGAAAAAAAAAATATGATGAAGCAAGCAAATCTCAATCGACTGACGACCACAATCTTAAGAAATTTGCTGCAATGAAACGAGAACGACACCACAGTCCTCAAGCAAGTGTTACATATTATCTAGACCATTTATGCATTATCTGTAACCAGAAATCTCATAAGCAAATTTACCAGACTTATAGAATAAGTGAGAGCCCAAGAGCTGAAGATTTTTTGAAAGCCACTGTGTACTTACAAAATGATGTTTTCACTCACACTTGTCACTTGCAAGATGTATCAAGTGTATTTGATGCTGATTTACTGTGTCACGTCAATTGTATCTCTAGGTATTTACCGAAGTACAAACGGAAACTTCAGTCAGTTGGCAAAAGCACACCTCAAGTATCAGAAAAGGTAGCAGCTTTTTCTTTCATAGCTCCTGATATTAAATCGGGTCTAGATAGAGTTATGGATACACCCTCAGTGACTTTAGAGACCAGTTCAAATGAAAATATCAAAGTCAGTAACAAGGAGCTGAAACTACTGTTCAGTGATTACTTTGGAAATGGTATTAAGTTTTTCCAAGCCTGCAGAGGCTAACAAACCAATCATGTTTTTTTTTCTTCAGGCCTTCAAACAGAAGTAGAAGATGTCATAAGAAGTTGCAATCCTGTTACAGAATCTACTCTTCTATTGAGGGAATCATTGCAGAAGCTATTTTATTTTTCCCTTGCCATTTTGATTCTTTAGAAGGGACTTCCTATGACAGAGTTGTTTATAGCAGGCATTACTTAAATGGAAGTGAAACACTGCAGTTTCACTTAATGTAACAATGTCCTTCCGTATTTTTGCAGCTGCCGTTTTTTTTTCTGCCATTTTCAGTACTTGACACGCTCGTATCACTTTTATTACACATGATACATGGCTTTTCATTTTTGAAGTCTGATGCACCATCCTTTAACACACTAAATAATTGTAGGTCATCCATATCTTCATTTCATTTCAGCATCCCGCAAAAAAACTGTATTAATTGGACATAAAACAGTTTAGAAAAATACCTTGAAAATAAGACACTATTAAGTATTTGTAGACATTTTCATCACTTTTCCTTCTTCTTTTAACTTTGTAAAAAAGTTCTAATTAGTGGAAATAGTTGAAATTTCATCCAAATCGGGCTTGTATTAAGAGATACAAGTTTCCCAATCGGGCGGCCGCCGGAAAACCTACCAGATGGCAGATGTCTACCCAAGTCAAAAATACTTACTAAGACACTTACTAAACATGTCTGGAAAAAAAATCTCCATACTCAAATTTTCTTACAGAACCATACCTAGCACCTTGACCATGTGGGATTAATGACTTTTGTAATTAATGCCATTAATCTAATCACCCAGTCATTTATTCGACCACTCTGTCTGTATATCTGGCTCTAAAAACAGAATTCAGAAACTACCTACAGTATGAAAAGTGTTGAGTGCGGACGTCCATATTTGTGCCCCTGTAATTTGGAAATTTTCTGTGAAGGGACCCCAGAAAAACAGTTTGCAAAACTGACAATTTCCGGCTCTTCTTCTCCTTTTCCATACCTAATGCTTTCATGCTTTGTGTTCAACGGGTCTTATTTTGTGTTCTTTATGCCATTTTGTCTTTTCATTTCATCATAAAGTTTTTTATCTTTTCATTTGCTTTACGTTAGAAAACTTATGAAAAGAGTCAACGGAATATAAACCCAGGGGGGTTCCAAAAGCAAGTCAGTCGGCGGAGAGAGACAAGTTATAAGAAAAAGAGATAATAAATACATAAATATGTTACTTTTATTCTGATTATCACAAGGTAAATATTATTTTGGTTTTGAATGCATTGCCCTCCTGATTATACTAATTCCCAAAGAGAGAGTGATGCAATCCTTGATTGTTTGTTTGTTTCATTCTTTTTATTACACCAGGCTTGCTCTGCCGATATTTAGGGCAGGAGAATGGAATAATGAGCCCTCTTAAAACCACAATGGTTTAGTTTTTCGTTGCAGAGCGAAAATTCCCAGGTATAAGCACTCGTTTCAAAAGGAATGTTTGATCTCTCTCTCTCTCTCTCTCTCTCTCTCTCTCTCTGCACTTCCCCACCTGATTCCAAAGGTTATACTTTAAGATTATCAATCTTGTGAGCTCTCTAATTTTATGTTGCTTCTGTTCTTTACCACTGCTTCTCATCCATTAAAATCGCCCCCCCCCCCCACTTATTTTTTGGCTAACGGACCTTGATCAGGGCATTCCCAAAACGAAGTTTATTTTGTTGTGGACACTTATTGGAGATAAACTCATACAGTAAATATTTATCTTCCCATGAGGGGGTCTTTGCGAAGTAATCTTTGATACACCTCCTTTCACCTGCAAAGAAAGTGTTTTTGCAATTTCCAAGGTCGTTTTCCATTAAGATTATGTCTTTTTGCGATATTTATTTTTCACCCCTTGTTATTTTGGGGGGGAGGCAGGTGGAAAAGGGGTATTAGTATTCTTAGCATTTGCAGACCGCAGCAACCTTGCTTCATTAATATTCCCGTTGCTTTTGAGAGTAGCTTCATTCTAGGAGGGCTTGGAGACTCCTTTCATTTATTTGCAGTCTACCGCTGTCAGATTGAGTGACAAGGTATTCAGAAGACCCACGTGAATGTCAAAGGTCTCCCTCGGCTCCGTGAAAGTTGCCTGAATAATGTTCAAATGAAATGTTGGTGAGGTAAACAGTGGGGTACGAATGCATGCATATGAAAACGAACTGAATGAAAAAGAAATTCTTAAATTTTATGAATAGTTGTAAATCTGTGGATGGTAAAGAAAGGAGATAAAGTGCATTAAAACAAATAAATGGTTCTTTCAATTTCTGCGTTGAAATATACAAAAACCTCTTATTTGAGTGCTAAATCACCATTTCCATTAAAGCTTTTTTTTAAATCTGTCATACAGACACCGCTTTGCTCAATGAACATGAACCTTTTAGATTTTAACATACCAAGACTATACCTACTAAAATGAATATAAATCATTAAGGGAAACTGTTAAAATAATTCTCTCTCTCTCTCTCTCTCTCTCCAGTGAGTAGAGCAATTAAATTGTCAAGTGATTCAAATGAAGAGGTATTGAGATCCATCTTCAACATCGCGTAATATTCTAGCACCTTTGTTGCTTTTTAGGTCTCTCTCTCCTCTCTCTCTCCTCTCTCTCTACTCCATCTATCTCCTCTCCTCAATATATATAGTATTAATATATATATATATAATATATATATTATACTATATATATATATATATATATAATAGGTATATACTAATATATATGTGTGAAGCGGTTGTGTGTGTGATGTATATTATACAATATATAATATATATATATATATTATATATAGATATATATATATATATATATTATATATATATATATCAGCATCATACATTTATTTTCAAATTTTCGAGACTTTGGGTCTCATCATCAGGGCTGTAAAACTATACAAAATATACAAATTAAAAAAGACTCAGTATTAATATCAATAAAAATGGAACAACATAAAAGTTAGATATAATAATTTAAAAAAATAAACTAAAAAAATTAAAAAATTAAAAAGTGAAGAATGCTTAATTTAGTACCTATCTCTATGGAGTTAAAAAACTGAGTTGCGTTCTCTGGTTTGGAAAGGAGGACGTCAACTATGCTATAAATAGAACTTTGGAAGAAGTCTGACCATTTAATGGGGGCACAAACTGTTTGATAGGTTAACGACTCCAAAACAGGGAGAATAGCTAGTCATTGGGCGCTTGGGTGACAATGCGACTCAAGCGCCCAATGACTACTCTCTCTGTTTTGGAGTCGTTAACAATCAAAACAGCTTGTGCCCCCATTAAATGGTCAAACTTTTCCACAGCTCTATATATAGCATAGTTGACGTCCTCCTTTCCAAACCAGAGAACGTCACTCAGTTTTTTAACTCCATAGAGATAGATACTAACCTAAGCATTCTTCACTTTTTAATTTTTTAATTTCTTTTTAGTTCATTTTTTAAATTATTATATGCAACTTTTTAACTTTTATGTTGTTCCATTTTTATTGATATTAATACTGAGTCTTTTTATCATTTGTGTATTTTGTATATTTTACAGCCCTGATGATGAGACCCAAAGTCTCGAAAATTTGGAAAATAAATGTATGATGCTACGCTGGCTTTTCTCCATCCTATATATATATATATATATATATATATATATATATATATATATATATATATATATATAATGTGTGTGTGTGTGTAAATAAATTTTTTTTCTTTAAAAAGGATACGTCTTAAGTATGGAAGGCCCATTAAAATACTTTATATATATACCGTATATATAATTTCAAATCACGAAAACTTATAAATGTGATGATTATACGAACAAAGTTACAGTCACGAAGTGCTTTTATCTTATTGCCAAGACATGGTTACAGCAACTAAAGATATGCAGAGACAAGGAATTATATATATGGTTGGTATAAGTCCTAAGGGAATACAAAAAGGTTGGGAGGTCACAGAACGGTCAACAGATTAACATCGAAATCTACTTATTGGTAGACCTCTTTATTCTACCTTCCAGTTCCTTCTGAAACATACATTTTAATTCAGGGTCAAAAAATTATCCTTGACTCATATTGGAGTTACTCATCCATGTTAACTCAATCAAATCAGAGCCCAACAAGTTACTGGAAATAGTTTTATTACAACGTGACAATAATTGGCTTTACGTCCACTGTATTATGTGGGACTTTTCACTGAAGTATAAAAATAAAGCATTATATTAGTCTGACCTTTTCTTACCGAGTGTTTGTGGTGTTTTAATCTGGTGTTCAATTCTTTACTGGCCTGACCTAAGTAAAATAAATCACACTCCATACATGGAATTTTAATACAATATTGCTATCTATTCGGTGGCTATTTTTTTTAAAATGATTAATTGTGAGGGATGTATTTGTAATAAACAGTTTTAATAAAATGTATTACAGCTTCAAATCCAGTAAAATGTGGCAAACAAAGGGTTTTTGAGAACATTTTGTTGTAGATTTTCCATAGCAGGTCTTAATAGCCTTACTATAACAAATATCCATAAAAAGAGCTTGATAGCATAGATCTCTTCCTATTTTTCTGATGTTTTTGAATTCATGAGCTAAAAACTCAGAACTGACTATTCCCAAGGCCCGAAGAACATTGTACCATGGTACAGGAGAATAGAAAATCTTAGGGATATACAGAGTTTCGAAAAATTCCATATATAAATGTAAAAGCACAAGAGAAAGTAGGTCTCCATTGCAATACCAAAATCTATCAAAAATATTCCCCGTTGAAAATTAATTTACAATGACATATGCATAATTTTACTAATTCTTTGACCTGGCATATTGTTAGTGGCAAATCAAGTTAATGCAATTCATCTTTAAGGTATTCCAGTACCGAGTCAATGGGAACTTTAGTGAATAAGGAACATATCTCAAAACTTATTAACCGTGAAACTGGAGTAACTGTGATATCTAACAAAATTATTGTCACAATTGCTAGGAACTATTTTTGGTACCTATCCTACTAATTCTTTAGATTTCATTGACGAATATACATACCTACATACATATATATATATATATATATATATATATATATATATATATATATATATATATGTAGGTAGTATATTCGTCAATGAAATCTAAAGAATTAGTATATATATATATATATGTATGTATATATATATATATATATATATATATATATATTATATATATATATATATATATATAACTTAATGATAAATGATATTGCCAACACCAGAAAGAACATTCTTCATCAGGCTGAAAAACTGACAAGAATGAGAAATCAATAAAATTAATTACAATAAAATAGGCCACAACAGCCATTAAAATTACCATGGGAAGAAATTTCTAAAAGCATCTTAGATGCCCAGATTTGACAAAATATTCAGGCGGTTTCATTCCTACTTCTAAGCCATTGATAGATTGGCCAATATATAAGGAAGGGCAGTGCATACATGGAATTTTACATATTACGTTGCTGCTTTCCCTGGGGTCATTTTTATTAGCATTCCTTTCAGTATGTTATAAAAGGAAAAAACAAGGTTTACCGTCAAAGATTTCGACAATGATTTTATGGTTTTAAAACTTTTAAAACAAGGCAAGATGAAGATATCTCATTTAGTTTTGATAATATTAGTTGTAGTTTTTTTAAGACAAATTACGAATAATATTATAGAATTATTATGTTACCTATATGAAGATCTTTGTTCTTTCATTAATTGCCCCGTGAAGTAGGTTCTGAAATTGTTTTAAACAAAATCTGTAATATAATCGCTATATTCAGAGATATAAAGTTAAAACCGAATTAACTTGGTCTATATTAATTTTTCTAAAGTTTTTCGGTGGATATTTTGTTTTCAAATAAATATTCTTTTGTAAATAAAAATTAATTGCGGATTGTTTAAGTATTTCAAGAGGAAATTGAAATGCTAAAAAAGAGAATTGTAGTATCTCTAATATTATGGGTGCTATAAAGTTAATAATCACTTCATAAGATATATTTTGATATTCTTAATCTTTTTTAATTTCATGCAGTTTTTCTATAAATTGTCATTTGTGAATTGCATAAGAGACTATATTTTCCTTAGTATTTTACTATGAAATTAAGATAATTAAAATTTCAATTGTAATATATAGAGAATGAAATATATAAAATTAAAAGTTGCATCATACGGTGGATTTTGATATTCTACATCTTTTTTCTTCTATGAACTTCTTTTCTAAGAATGTCTGTTTCGCAGTTACATAAAGAACATTATATTTTCCATTTTTTTTTAGATGAATACAACAAATTTTTATTGCAATGTTGCCTTTATATTTTGAGGTATGAAGTTAAAAGCCACATCACATTATGTACCTTGATATCCCGCATCTCTTTCTCCTATGAATGACCGTTTTGTAGTGACAAAGAATGCTAAATTTCTATTAGTTTTATACCTTAAATACAACCAATTCAATTGCAATATCTACTATTTGATTTAAGGTATGATGTTAAAAGTCACACTTAATGATGAATTTTGATATTCTGTATCTTTTTTCTTTTATAACCTCTTTCCCGTGAATGACCGTTTTCCAGATCCAAAGAGAAAGAAATCTTAAATCTGACAAAATTCAGATTTTGAACGCCCACAGCAGCGGAACTGTTAGATATTTTGAGGTTGGGACTAAAGCATTGGATGTGTTTTTATGATTTCAACTTTTGTTCTTCTGTGTCTTACTTTCATATGATTAGTGGTTTCCAAGTTTTTTTTTTTTTTTTTTTTTTTTACCATTTTTATGGTATAAAATGCTTCTATTTTGGTCATTATCTGTGGTGATAAAGCAGGCCGAAAAAACATGTTGCCCACCCCTAAGAAAATCTAACTTCATTTTTAATGATACTAGACACATATCCCCCACATTCCAGCAAAAATCAGATTCTTTGGAATTTTTTCACAGATGAAACCTCATTTCACGTTATTAAATTTCGAAATATAACATTTGGTCATCATTTTAGTAGAGAGTATCTTTTTCAATATGCTGATGTATATAATGGTGCTTGTAGGGGAGCTGGGAGTGGGGGCGGGGGGATTCGGAGAATGGAAAGGAAAAATAAAATATTTTCCATGGCAACTTTCTTTACCGTCACATAAACCTCAATTATGTATAGCTGGGAGTCAGAATGACACAAAATCCAAACAATTTCCCAGGATGTAATTTTCACTGCACATTTATTAACGCTTTTTGTAACACGACCTGCTTATCTTGCTGATGTTGTTCCGAGTTCTGTAAATAATAGATCAAAACGTATTAAGGATTATGAAAAAATGCAGAATTTTTATAGAAAGGAATAAAACATTGCTTATTATCGAGACTATCCCACACTGTATTTGAATTTTAGAGGAACGCAGAAAATGTTTAATTCGAGGAAAGAAGAAATGACTGCTAAATCCGGAAGCAATTTGCAATTTCACTGGGATTTTGTTCAAATGAAAAGGAAAGCACCCATGGGTATTGTTGAATTTTTCTTGAATGCGAATTCTCCTAGAAACCTACGGTTGAAAATAAATAGAACAAGTGCATGAATTATTTTTAAGAAAATATGTCGAGATTTGTATCTTACGGGGAAAAATTAATGAAGTTATAATGATTGGGATGTCTCAAAGACTTATTATGCTATCCGAAGACACATAATGTTCCCACTTATCTCTAGGACAGTTTCATAATTAATTCGGAGTTCTAATGATTTTGTCTAGCTTTATTTTGTTGGTTACCAAAACTGTACTGCATATTCAAGATGTGGTCAAGATTTGTAGAGCTGCAGCACCGTTTCTTTGTTTCTGTATTTGAATTGCTTATTTATGTATCCCACTAGTTTGTGTGCCTTCTTTTCAGCTTTTATGAATTGTTTTGTGGATTTTAATCCCTTAGTAATAATGACTATAAGGTCCTCTTGTTCTACACTATTTATATCGTTTCCAAACAGCATGCAGTTGTCCTGAGGGTTGTTTGTTCATATTTGTAACATTCTACATTTATCTAGTTTAAAAGGAATTGGCCATCTTTCAGACCACTCTCGTATTTTTCCTTAGATCATTTATCAAACTTTCCACCGTATCTGGTCCGTTGTATTTAAACCTGGTCTGGTGTCATCTGCTAATTTGGCTAACCGTTGTCACATCTGCCCATTTTTGATTCTTCACCATTTATTGCGACTCTCTGTTTTCTATTACTTATCCAGTCATCGATCCAGTCTGCTATTTCTCCTGCAATTTCTAAAACTCTAACTTTTGTCATTATTTTCTTGAGCGGAACTTTGTCAAAGGCTTTTTGTAAATCTAAGTGGAGTATGTCTATTGCTCTACTATTGTTTTAAATGCCAAGCATGTTGTGAAAAAACTCCAAGAGGTTTTGTCTGAAACCGTGTTGGCTGTTTAACAATTTATTTCTATCAATGTGAACCACCATTTGATCTGCAATTATGGACTCAAAAATCTTACAAGGGACTGACGGTACAATCGCTGACGAAAATTGAGTAGATAACAAGGGGAGGAAATATACGTAGATTTAGATCCATCAAAAAAAGAGCCATCTTATTGTAGTATTTTTTAATCACGTTTATTCTTTTTGACCTACTTCTTTTTTTTTTACGTTTTTTCGACAAGTTTTCTTAAATACCATTCTTGAATTGTGACACGGCACTGAGACTATATTTATAGGGATTTGTAGATTTGCATATTCTTCTTTAAGAAGAATATCAGGATTCAGATGACAGGATAGTATAAGAAATGGTACCATAAGGGGAATTGCAGAAGCTCGTCAATACATAAATGAGATAATTACGAAAGGGAAATGGAGAATGCTGGGACATGTCCTTCGCACAACCCCTGTGAGAATGCAGCTTGATGGTGTGAGCTTGGCTCCTGTGATGGTATCAGAGGAGTTGTAAGCCCCAGAATTACGTCAGTGAGGACTAAAGGAAGGGAGGAAGGAGATTAGTGGAGGTGCGCGTAATTTTGCATATAAGAAAAGAACATAGAAGATAATTCATGCATAAGAATTCCTCATTCATATAACTGATTAACAAAATACCAACAACCTTAATACTTTCACTTACCATTTAGTATATGGAAAAAATCATGACAAGTTCCACCATTGGTCCTTCTTCCCCATGAAGTAATAACGATGTAGTACCCATTCCGTAGTAGGAGGAAAAGGAAGGCATTTTTCCTCTTTTAACTCTTGGTATGGAAATCACAGAGTCAACGAGAGGAGCTCAGAGAAGTCACTTCCATTCCTCGGAGGATGTCATAATAAGCCTGGGCCAAGAAGTGCTTTCCTTCGAAACGAAAGCAGCGAAAATAAAATACACTCGAATTCACTCGCTCTGAATATTTACGATTGTTCTGAAAAGACGTCAACGGTCGTCTTCATAGCCTAAGATGTTATTGTTCTAATTAGTCATTTTTTTTTTTATCAAATCGCCAATGTCATTTCGAAAGGTTTTGATTATAGAATTGGAGTCTGATGCAAAATAATGAGCAAAAAAGGCATTTGAAGTCATTTTACATATATTCTGCTAACGGTCCTCATCGATATACTGACCATTTATTAGTTGATTAGAGACTTATAAATACGTACATATTTCGTGCATGATTTACTTTGCCTATCGCACACACGCGCACACACACACACACACACACACACACACACACACACACACATATATATATATATATATATATATATAATATTATAAATGCAAATGATAAATTCTAATTAAAATCATGTGTTCGAGAGGTACTAATTATGAATTATGTGAAATTAATTCATAATATAGTCATTGGGCTTTCATTTCGTTTTTTTCTTCTTTTTATCTGTGAATGAAAAGAGTAGAGCGGGGCACAGCTAATGCATATTCTTATTCGCTGAATTTCGCCTTCATTGCCAATGCGATTCCCTATTCCGCAGGTGTGATTTATTATTCCGTATGTGTGATTTGGCCCTGCAAATTCAACGAACATTTCTAGGAAACACGGTGTGGAAAATGGCAGGTCTCATTTTTCCAGAATAGTGTGAGTACAGTATCTCAGAGGACACACGTATTCAGCATTACAGTCAGCATATCTGTTTGTTGGTGGTGAGTCCAAACATCTTCTTCTTCTTCTTCTTTTTCTTCTTTTTCTTTTTCTTCTTCTTCTTTCTTTTCCTTTTTCTTCTTCTTCTTGTTTAAAACAGTACCATACTTATGGATTACGTTTTGGCTTTCAGCATAACATACAACATGTATGAGGCTTCATGATAACATTCGTGAAAAGAGAAACCACATAAATTACGCCCCTATCAGAAAACGTAATTTCTAATATATGCATACACACAAACACACACACAACACACACACACACACACACACACACACACATATATATATTTATTATATATGTATAGTTAGATTTATATAATATATTGATATATATATATATACTAATATATATAGATATATATATATATATATGTGTGTTGGTGTGTGTGTGTGTGTGTGTGTGTGTTTGTGTGTATGCATATATTAGAAATTACGTTTTCTGATAGGGGCGTAATTTATGTGGTTTCTCCTTTCACGAATGTTATCATGAAGCCTCATACATGTTGTATGTTATGCTGAAAGCCAAAAGGAAATCCATAAGTATGGTACTGTTTAAAGAAGAAGAAGAAGATGTTTGGACTCACCACCAACAAACAGACTGTAATGCTGAATACGTGTGTCCTCTGAGATACCGAAAATAGGCCATTTAAACATCCTTGCAGCGAATCTAAGTCAGCATTAGCCACAGCAGGCCAATCTGAGGTTGGCAAGCTAACTGAAACCATACAGGAACGTAGCGACATGATTTAGTGGGATATCTGAGATTGATTGAATTTTGAAGGCTAATTCGACGCTTAAAATTTCCATAAATTCTCTTACTTCACCGCAATTAACTCCTTACGTTTATGCGGAGCGATGAAGTTTGCATAACGAAAAGTATATTTCCTTACTCTTTTTAGTATAAAAGAGGTTAGGAACTAGTTCAGGCGTAATAGGTATAGGTTTAAGAAGTTTTATGTCAATTTGGGAGTTAAGTCTTTCTTTTCAAGAAATAAGAAAATTCAAAAGGTGTGGCAAGGCGGTTTTTGTTTTTGTTTTCTGTAAAGTAAACCATATAACGGAAAAATATATCTTTCAAGCGTTGGTCTAATATTCTGTACTCACACTATTCTGGAAAAATGAGACCTGCCATTTTCCACACCGCGTTTCCTAGAAATGTTCGTTGAATTTGCAGGGCCAAATCATACACACGGAATAATAAATCACACTTGCGGAATAGGGAATCGTATTCAGCGAATAAGAATATGCATTAGCTGTGCCCAGCTCTACTCTTTTCATTCTCAGATAAAAAGAAGAAGAAAAACGGAATGAAAGCCTAACGACTATTCTATGAATTAATTTCACATAATTCATAATTAGTAACCTCTCGAACACATGATTTTAATTAGAATTTACCATGTGCATTTATGCGTATTACCTACTGTCTGTACAAGACAACAGGAAATTGGCACAATTTTCCTTCATGCCTGTGTTTGCCCTTTTTGTTTTCTATTGCTTCATCACTCTACAGATATTTTATGCTATGTCCATTCATACAGATGACACTACGGACAAAAATCAAAAGTGAAAAGTTACAAATAAATCAAGTTTTGCTTTGCACGCAAAAAAGGTATATTTCTTATATCTGTTCAAGTACAAAATTAGAATAAATATGGAAGCTTCACAGGAGCTCGCTTTCTATGTTAGTCAGTCTTCACTGCTCGTATAAGTGAGGCAGATGATGTTATGAAATAAAAACTCCTGTATTATTAAACGTGTTAACATTAATTTAGTCAGTTACATGAATCGCAAAATAATATTTGTAATAGTTACGGTTCTCAAAGGAGCACCCTTACATTTTCTTACATACATACATATATACATACATACATTAAGCAAAGAGATCAATTACTTTCTAAACGAATGAAACTATAAAGGCAGTTTTCGTGATAACTGGTGTAACCATTGTCAATTAAACACCTTCCTATATCAGGTAACGTACTTTACATAAATCTCATTAGGTAACTGACAGGTAAACCTGAAACAATTTACTTTTTGCAATTTACCTTCATAACAATTGAATGTACATAGGTCGTTTTTTTTCTTTTCTCTTTTGAGATATGATCACATCCTTGTGAATTCTCTGTAAATGTAATTTGTAAATGAAACTTATTCTTGTGAATATTTTGTAAACATATTTATTAATTAAATGAATATGAGATTCAGTTTTAGTACTGATTTGCCAATAATGGTCAAGGAAATAAGATTTTGAGAATGACAGCAAAGAAAATCGAATGTTTTCCGCTCTAAGAAATGCTTGGTTTCCACTGAAATTTTGGGAGACCGCCATCCAGAAATTGCAGACGCATCCGGATTCTAGAAATGTTCATCAGAGACTAGAGAGAATTCACATAAAGTTTGACCGAGTGCTTACAACAGTCATTGAGGAAACTCTTTCAAAGGTTGTTTCAGAGTCTGTTTAATTAATACTTTTTCTATTTCTCTGATTTTCCTTCGGATGCAAATGAATTCAAATGATTTGGGTGGTCTCATATGCCAGCCTTTCATTAAGGAAAAGGTGAATCATTTTTTATTATCGAAGGATACAGACTCGTAGCTTTTATCATTATTTTCTTCAGTTCATTCCGAACAAAAATCGATAATTCTGGTACTGTAAACTTTGAATCGGTATAAAAGTTGGTATGAGAATTGATCTGCAAAGGAAAACCAGAGGTTAGTTACCTCATTACAAAAAGCACCATTCTGAGGAATGCAGATGATTGGTAAGTTTGCATAGGATCCCTGTCGGAAGAATGGAAGCAATCTGCAGACTCGGTAAATAAAACTCAGGGAAATGCTTTGTCCTTTATCTAACTACTTTCAGGCAAGTTAAGATCGGATTGCTAGTTTATGATTTTTATAATCAGGTTTGGGTAAAAATGATGGTTTTTATTTTATATAAATAACCTATTAAGGATCCATATCCCTTCAGCCATTTCGTGGATAGATAAGAAATTATAAATGTAATATAGAGAGTTCATTTTTTTAATAATGTGAATTATGAAGAAAAGTTCATCCAAAGAAATGTGACTTCAGATATGAGAGGTGAGTTGCTAAATCAAATATAAACCAGAATGAAAAATCAGATAGATTTTTATTTAAAGCTCAACAACGATTTAAGACAAGACGAAAACCTAAGACTTTAAAATGCAATAAATACTATGCCATAGGAAAGGAGAATGTAGAACGATCAGACAGCAATGCTTTGAAATTTCATAGTAATTTAATATTAATTAAACTCCCCAGCCCGATTCCGTAGTTCAGGGAACTTTGACGTATCCTGTGAGCCCTGTACTTCCAGTAATTTCTCTGTTCAGTCGGATATTTGCATACATATACCTATTCCTATTTATTTTCAAAGATATGACACCTTTCTTTCTCCTTATAGTTTTCTTTTTTATGTATCTTTCTCTTACTTTATCATTTTCTTATTTCAAATACCGTCTTCACATTATACAATTATTATATTTTTTTCGAAGTCTATAGGATCCTCAGGATACCAGTACAGAGAGGAAATAATGAAATAACGAGTAAACTATATGAGAACAATGAAATGTATAAGATATTACCTATTGTTCTTATTCTATTTAATAATATTTCCTGTCAGCACCATGATTTCACAAAAATAAAATGTTTGCAAAAGTAAAATATAATGAAATTTACCTGTACTCATAATGTATAAAAGACTAAAGAAGTGAAATGTTAACAAATAATAATTCTTTATGGAACAAAAGCGAAGCGCTCAATCCCATTTTCCATTAATTAAAAAAATAATGCCACGAAAATAATTCTATTAATAGAGAGAGAGAGAGAGAGAGAGAGAGAGAGAGAGAGAGAGAGAGAGAGAGAGAGACTAACAGCACTTTGTTGTCCAGAAAATAAGAAAATAAAAATTTATAGATGTAATTACAAGAGGTTTCCCGAAGGGGAGGAGGCTGTTCATACGTCGGCATGGAAACGTATTTATAAAAACAAAGTTGTCTTGGCTACTTGTGAATCTATGTTAGATAAATTTTATACCTGACATCTGCAGGAAAATGGCTTCGTGGAAATACCTCAAGTTTTTTCGGACTACCTTATCTAACGGCATGTACCAGGGAAAGATGAAACTATAAAAAGAAATAAACAGATAATTAATGACTGCCAAAAAATACCTTGAATTTCAAGACCAAATTAATGACTGCGTCAATGTATTCTGCAGGCTCTTTCGTAATTGCTTTTCCATGGCATTCATGGTCAGGCAATACTTCTAGATAATGATCAAACCGTTCCCGAATGACTGTTGTGTATATCAAAGAGAAATGTGAAAAGAAATTCTAATGATACATTAACGAGAACCCATTTAAGAAGACCAGTAGATCATATATATATATATATATATATATATATATATATATATATATATATATATATATATATATATATATGTAGACATATATATATATATATATATATATATATATATGTCTACTATATCTATATATATATATATATATATATATATATATATATATATATATATATATAAAAGATCTCCAGACGGCAATATAGGAAGTACTTAAGGAGGTTCCATAGTACATCTTAGTACAAGGCCATAATTTATTATCAAAAAAGGTTTTGCACATACAACACGGTGCATCATCAGTCTGTGAAGAAGTAACAAAACAAGTACATTACATAATACATAAAAGGACTTCGCAACAGATATAAAAAATTAAAGATTAAAATTGACATTAAAAAGCTGTAAGAAAGTGTTATTATTTTCTAAAAGTCAGTAAAATAAACAAGAGAGAGTACTGAAACACCAACCATCCAAGGTAAGAGAAGAAGAGGGAATGACAAAAACTGAGGTCCCAGTCAAAACGAAAACTATGCCAGATGCAAAGTTGAAGCCGAGGTGTTATTGTTTAGTGAAGGAATTAGCCTTTTCATGAGTGATAACTCTAAGGGGGTTAAGTGATCTGGGTCCTTCAGATAGCCAATTATGGAGAAGTGCTGCTTCAAGACTTCTGTTTTATAAATTGCAGCATGATTTTTAATATTGGAAAATTCTGGTTGCTTAAGTCTTTGACTAATACGAAAGCTGAAGCCCATATGGCTGCAATATCTCACTTGCAAGTAACCTTCGAGTCGATCCAATGTAAGAGCCCGGACATCCAGGGCATGTGAATTTATAAACAACACTCGATCTCATGAAAGAAGGACTGGAAGCTATCTTTAAAATTTAAAAAATGAACCTATTTTACAAGGATTATTCGAAATGAGTTTGAGTTGAAGACATGGAATTTTCCGTTCTGTGATTTGAGTAAGTCTAAGTGAGAACTTTGTATCAGACACATACGGGATAGAAGCAAAACAGTTTTATGGAACTTCAAAATTAACTGTAGGTGGTTGGAGAAATTTGGTTAATGATTCATTAATGATTCTGTGAAATGTGTCTTTCAGATATGAATTTTTCTGAAAGAAGTTTAATAAAAATTCTATTTCCCTATGAAATATTGGTCAACTGGAAGAGTATTCTAATGCTCTATGAACTAAAGTGTAAATAGTGTTTAGTTTGAAGGTTTTTTACATGAAGTATTGTAATTGTTGCCTAATTCCGTATACATCCTTTTTCTATACACAGCCGTGGTAAATTCATAAGTAGTTCTTGTGACATTAATATCTAGAAATGGTAAATTGCCTCTGTTCTCCATCTCCATCGTAAATTGAATATTCGGATGTTGTTGATTAATGTATTCTAAAAATTGTGAACATGGCCATGGATATTCAAAAAGTGCAAAAGTATCGTCCACATATCTTCTATAAAAGTATCGTCCATATATCTTCTATAATACGCTTGTTTAAAAGAGGAATTACACTGGTCTTAAAATTTAGTTTCCAAGTCAGATGTCTTCAACTCAAACTCATTTCGAATAATCCTTGTAAAATAGGTTCATTTTTTAAATTTTAAAGATCGCTTCCAGTCCTTCATGAGATCGAATGTTGTTTATAAATTCACATGCCCTGGATGTCCGGGCTCTTACATTGGATCGACTCGAAGGTTATTGCAAGTGAGATAATGCAGCCATAAGGGTTTCAGCCTTCGTATTGGTCAAAGACTTAAGCAACCAGAATTTTCCAATATTAAAAATCATGCTGCAATTTGTAAAATAGAAGTCTTGAAGCAGCACTTCTCCATAATTGGCCATCTGAAGGACCCAGATCACTTAACCAACTTAGAGTCATCTTACAATGTTTTAATGTTAATTTTTAATCTTTAATTTTTTATATTTTTTGTGAGTTCCTTTTATGTATTAATATAATGTAATTGTCTTTTATTTCTTCACAGACTGATGAAGATGGTGTGTGATGTGCAAGTCCATAGAATAAATATCTTGGGTTTAATAAGAATACGATCTTACTCCTCGGGTGATAGAGTTCTGATAGAATCATTTTTGGTGATAAAAGGGGTTGCGTTGGGCAACACACTTTTGCTGGGCCATCCTGCATGTAGGAGACACAGGATATCGGTCCATACAGGTGTTAGTGGCATAACGGTTGGAATACCAAGTGTTTTTATTTCATATGCGGATATAAGTGAAACTGAGGATACAGAGGTTAATATGGGGAATACAGGCGATGATGTTGACGGTTATGATGGGGATATTTTGGATAATGGCGGTGGTAATAGCGGTTATGATGGGGATATTTTGGATAATAGCGGTGGCAATGGCGGTTATGATGGGGATATCAGTGATAATGATGCTTATAATAGGGGTACTGGCGACAATTGTGGCTGTATTAACAGTGGGAATATGAAAAATAACAATGGAGATTCTGATATTGGGGTTATGGCGGATGGAATAAGTGATGCAAGTATAAATAAGGGGGATGTTTATATGGATGTGGAACAGGAAAGTACTAACCACATAATGTGTATTATCTGAGGATGTGATTTTAAATCCAGGTACAAAGACTATGGTGAAAGTCAGACTGAGGGAAGTGAAAAAACCCAGAAAGGTATACCTACATAATCGAGGGTAGTGAGAAACTAAGAGGGGTTATTAGCACCGTATCGGTGAACAGAGGATGAAATACTGGTGTCACATGGGTGGAATTATTGAACTGTAATGATACAGTTAGGAAATATCAGTACACCTATGTGGTAGACCTCCAAGATTGTAAAAATTATAGTGGTCCAGTGGCTATTGTAGAGAGGAAAACTGAGTTTTCAGAGGCAGAAATGCAACTGGAAATCATTAGATGTTAAAATTGTTATTGAAGATAAGGTATTCCTAAAAAAGAATGGGAGAAATGAAATAAATTACAAGTTAGGTCCACAGTACGAGGTCATTTTATAGTAATTGAGAAAAAGAAAGGGAAACAGATTTGTAGTCTTAGATAAAAAGACAGGTCAGTCGAAATTGACACATATATCAAAGATGAAGAACACTGGAAAATGATAAAAAGGTGACACTGCGCAGTTGCATTTTTTCTAGATTTTGCAAATGGATGACGAAATGTGATTAATCAGTCTTATGTAACATTCTTTTTTTTCTTTCATTCTTCTACTATTTTCTTATTATGCGCAACCGCAGCAATTTGGTGTAAAAATCAGGGATAATTGTTGTAAATACGGAGTAATAGGGTGAAAATCGTGGGAAAATACCGTGAAGTTGAGAAATATTATAAGGAATTTTTCTGGTAATGACTTTTGGTGATTTGGTGATCCATGGAAGTGACTTTTGGTGATTTGGTGATCCCTGGTCGTGATTTTTGGTGATTTGGTAATCCCTGGTCGTGATTTTTGGTGATTTGGTGATTCATGGTGGTGTTGATTTTTTTAGGACGATTTATGGTGGTTATTTTGGTGTCGAATTTTGGTGACTATGATTTTTGGTGGTGATCTGAGTTTTATGAGCTAAAGGGTGGTGACTGTGGTTCTTTGTGGTATTATGGCTCTTGGGGGTGGTACTGATGCATTGTGGTTTTACGGTTTCCCTGGTAAGGTGGTGTATTCTATAAGGTTATATTCACCGGTGGTTATATGTCGGTATGTAGTATGCTGTTGATAATTTGTGGATTATGGTTTTCTGAGGTTCATATCCCGACGAGGTGATTTCTTGGGTGCTATATACATGTGGCGGTATCACAAATGGTTTACTTTGAGGTATATTTGACGGCGTTTAAATGGCTTAAGATTTAGCCTATGGTGGATATTTTATATTGGTGGTTATATAATGGGGTTGGAGAATTTTCAGGTACCCGTGTGGTAACAATGAGGATTTCTTGAGGACATTCGTTGAGGTTATGTAGTAACAGTGAGGATTTCTCGAGGATTTTGAGGACATTTAATGTGTCTATGAGATATCAGTGTAGATTTATTGAGGATTCCCAAGTGAGGATTAATGAGGATTTGGGGTTAATTTGAGTTTAATGGTGATTTCGGGATATACGAAGATAACTAGACCGGGCAATATTGCTGTGTAGAATAAACAGGTTGTTTATTGCAGACAATGTTGTTGTGTCTCGGATGAGACGAATTGTTGATTACTCAAAGGAATTCTAGATGATGACATTCCATTGTGAGGAATTTTAAGGGACCATTCGGGAAACGATGCTGATATGTGCGGCGGTAATTTATGTGGTTGATACAAACTACATTAATGTGATAAAAGAGTTGAATTATTAATTATTCATAAGGGGAAACTTGTAATCGAGATAAAGTGTTTTTAATGGTATCTTTACATAGAGTTTCTGTTGAAGAGAGCGGGTGGAATTTATCTTGAGATACATAAAATAGAAATGAGTCAGCATTTTATTTGATGGAGGTTAGTTGAATAAACATTACGTATATTTTGTTGTATAAACATTATGGAGTTTTGTTGGTATACTTGTCAGATAAGGGATTAACTGTGAGTGGTCACTTAGTGATAAAAGCTCTCCTAGTAAGTTTTAAAAAGGTCTCAGTATATAAAGACCATATTTATTTTAGTGAGGAATTCCAGTCTTCGGTAATTGGCTATGAGGTTGGGCATGTTAGTTCATGACAAATTCGTGTGTTAAAGTAGGAATTTATTTCTGGTAGTACATAGACTTATAAGGGGGTCAGGTAAGACATATTAATGACAAAACACTGACACACAATGACTTAAAAGAATTCCCAAGCTCACACTGAGTGGCCACAACGAAAACAACTTGGGATCTACAGCGTCAGATGTTTGGTCATCATACAAGCAACAAGGTCATGGATCGCTACAAATACAGGGACGAGATATCGTCGACGGGTCGTCTCAGGCTAAAATTCTAGGAAAAATCAGGGGTCTACAATATTTCTACGAGGCGGGTGCAGGAAGTACTTGCATAGAAATCTTGGAATATTTCAAGTTGGGCAACGAGGTGGCGGTTACGATTCCTTCATTGGAAGACGACAAATCTACAGTTTATCAACGAAGGTGTTAGGATACACGTACAAACCCTTAATAATGGACTCATGCTGAGTCGTTTCAGAAATGGTCATGGTGCTCAGCCAACGGATCTACAATTCATCGACAAAAGAGTTAATGAAACAAATACATGGGGATCACTAGGCGGTTACAGTTCCGCAACTAGAAGATAATGGAGAGGACGAATTTGTCTTTGCAGAACGCTACACAGTTCCAGTGATTGCCATCATGGTAGCGATGATGATGGTCAAAATGTGCATTGCAGGAGCCATCAAATTTGAATGCAGCCGATGGGGTAGGAGGATCCCAGCAGCAGAAGTGGCTCTAAATCATGTGACAAGTTAGAAGACATTATAGTCGAGTCTAGTATACTGGTGGTGACCGAGCCATGTAAAAGGCACTGGACAAAATTTGTAATAAGTGGAAATCAGGTCGACGACGAGTGCAAAAAACAGTAAAGTGTCAATTGTTTATAGAACCTTACAAATATTGGAACAGATGAGACAAGCTTACGCATCATAATATTACCGGCCGCATTGGTGAGACTGCGAGCGCGCAAATGACCTGGTTATTACGGGATCACATGATTGTAACGTCAGTGCGTTAAATAGGACGTGTACATGAGAAATGGAAATTAACAAAATAGACTGGTGTGCATGCATTCGTGTGTTTAGTAGCATCCATACTTCCGTTAGAAAGAAATGAATGATATAATCTCTAGTATGGGAATTAATGAGGCAATTAGACTGTAGTACTGGCCACAAGAGACTCTGGAGATCCGATGAGGTGCTAAGATCCATCGGAAAAGGTAAAGAACATTTAGAACAGTGACATTTATTTCAGAGGTGTTGAAAAGGGAAGTGTGGTGCGACACTCAATATTATTGATGAACTTTAACATTTCATTGTCTGATAATTGTCTGATAATTTTGGAAAATAAAGATTATATTTTTGTACATCGGGGGTTTGAATTCGCCTAAGATTTAATGATTAATTTTCAGCTAGCTACAGGGATGACAGGTGACGGGAACAAACCAAGGTAGGTTCTCTTCTTTTAGTTAAATGGGCTCTTTTGATCCCTTAATGCATACACACGCAAAACTAAAAAAGAATATTGAAAAATAATCTTATTCTTGAACTTCCGTTATTAAAGTATGTACAATCTTTTTCCATTATCGAAATTGTATTTCGTCGAAATGTGAAGTGAGAGCTCTTTTGAAATATAATAGAAAATCCATTCCATTATTTGTTGAATATACAGTTTACGGAAAGGACGTGCGTAAAAAGGTTAAGATGTATATAATCCTTAGTAAACGATGAAGCTTTTAGATTTCATCTCACAGAAAGCAAATGCACTAAATAATCGTTTTATTCTTAGGTCAGAGAATACGTCATTCTTAATAGTTGTTATTTATTTACAATTATCAGATAAAGGAGCCCGTAGAATATGGGAATGACTTCCAAACGGGTGTCCACGAGCAATTTATTTATTAAATGTGTGTGTATGTGTATGTATGTATGTATGTATGTATGTATGTATGTGTAATGTACTTCATTTCTACAGAAAGGAAAATTATATTTATTCATAATTCCTGGCATTACCTTTTACTCTTCAGATCAGCGCCTTCGTTAACTATATTTTAATTCAATTTTCTGTTATTGTCAGGGTACAGATATTTCACACTCACCACCCTTCAGATAACAAATTATCACTATAAAGAAAAGAGTGACAGAACTTTGTCGTTAGCAAATAACCGGTTGACAAATTTGTGAAGTCAAAAAGTTTCGTCGTTAGTCTCTTCGATAAAGAAATGGGATCCTTCCAGGTCGCTCTTAATCAACTTGCGTCCGTTCATCTTCCAGCGAGTGACTCCATACTAGATTCTCCCTTACCTAATCAAAGAAAGGAGTTTTCTGACTCCTCCGGCAGTGAGTACATTTCGTTTATTTCAAGTGCTTAAGTTCACTGCTTATTAATTCAAATGCATTCACTTATATCAATTTTTAACTTGAAGATAGAACGGCACACACACACACACACACTACCACCACCACCACTTTCGAATCTTTCAGTGCTAACAACCACATAGGGGCTAGACTTATAACGCTGGATAATATACCTAAATATTCACTTAACATGGAATTAACGAATCGAGAATATTTTGAACCCTGAGAGGAGGTACCTTTAATTTAATGCTTTTGATAACTTGTTGCTTCCATGTACATCGGAAAATCATCTTACATATGAATTTGTACTCATTTGTAACTGTCATAATGCTTGCAAGTATCATCATGACGTACTGTAAATATGCTGTATATCAATAAGAAATTGAGCAGTTTTTTTTTGTTCCTGTTAATTGATACGCCGCTTTATATGTTCTTATAGAGATAGCAAACTACAAGTCTATTTTATTTGCATATTATACGAAATGAGCAACATTCATTGTGGAAAAAGAAATTTAATCCTACCAGGTAGGTTAAAAGTGTCTGAAACAAATTGTGTTACATAATTCTTCATTTATTTTCTATCTTGGGCTATAACAATATTCTCCATCAACCTATACTCGACACCAACAAGCACTGAAAGTCACAGATTCCCGTGATCTGGAATGGATTCCCCAAATGGGAATAGATTGTCGCAAAGGACGGAAACTGGGCAGGAATACTGCACGAATGATTTCACGGAACAGCAGTCATGGACTGCAATTATTCGGTGCAAAAACGTCAAATAGTGGCCGCTCGGACAAACAGTTGACAGACGGTAATGGGCACGCATGTACAAATACGGCAAAAATACTCGCCACGTGTGCATAAAATACGGACCTCATGGGAAATCAAATATAACAGCAGCCAGCAGGCTGTCATGGAAATGCGCAGGTCATAATGCGGCAGATCTATGGGTCACATGGTCATAAAATAAGGCCTCGAGGACGATGAAATGTAAAAGCAGTTAAAACATATCATTACCGTCAACAAACGGTAATGAAAATGTGCGTTTGCAAACAAGGCAAACTTATTCGTCACGAGGACGATCAAAAAACGGGAGTTAACAAAACTGAAAAAAAAATAAAAACCGTTCTTAAAAAAACATTAATCAATAATGAGAAAGTGCATATAAGATACCGCGGGTTTTT
>NC_087216.1:48671072-48679108 GCF_015104395.2 Macrobrachium nipponense | reverse complement strand
CACCCCTCCGGGAACTCTTTGTCCCCTCCATTTACAGAATCGTCTGTTTCAAAGATACAGAACACCTCCCGGTAAGTACACATAAGTTTAGCAACAAAATCTAAAGATCAGATATTCTTAAAAATGTCAAACAGACAACAAGCCAGTCTTTGGCTAAAACACTTCAACACTCACCCAAGCAACCGGACCACTATAAACACAGTTAATAAAAAACTTCCGGCGAACACCACGGCATCTTGCCTTTGTCTCCAAGATCCTCTGTCAAAATCCCCCCATAGACTTGCGTATGAAACTATTAAAGGGAAGAGGCACACACGCACATACGAACGCACAGTTCGTTAGCGCCTTAAACTTACTGGCCGCAACCAGTTTCACACAGGCACTTTGAGACGAGTTCATAAACTGTCGTACACTGACTTGTCTAACTAATCATTTTTATCTCACGCCACCTATAGAATACTCATTGTCAGCTACTCTCAGGTCGTTGCTCCTGCACTGTTCTTCACATTCCATAGGTCACAGAGAACACATGGACAATATATTATCAATCAAAAACCCTAGGCCTTACATAGCTCGGCCACCCCATGCTAGCCCCTGCCTAGCAAAATACAAAACACACTGGCCGGCTCAAAATAAAATATACGTAATAACTGCACGTCTCTGGCATTATAAAAATAAAAGTCTACGCTTTTATCTCCAAATAGCACTAGAATTTTCTCTCATGTTTTCTCTGCATTTTCGAATTCTTGAATATCCCTCTTTGCTTGTCTGCAACTAGGCTGCACAGACAGTAAACTGTAGGAAGCTGTAGGAAGACGGAATGCCTCCCTCATTGTAGAAGACTTATCACGGCTTCTGCAGATCCCCAAAAAACACGCTGTAGAATTCTCTTGATCACCCACGTGGAAACTCTTGTAATCACCCTGGACAACACGACAGCAGTACTCTCTGCGCGGCTGGTAGACGTCTTGCTAGCGTCGGGTAATGACTTTTTTTGGTGTGTGTTAGTATGTCAGTCAAGTCTTTGGTCAATCTAAGAAAATTAACCCAGACATACTACTTCTATCAAACAATGATCTCAAAAAGTCAGAAATACTAACTGAACGTCTCCCAATTAACTCCCTTCCTTAATATGACTACCAAACCATAAGTCATTATCACAACTCTCAAAGAAAAAAAACATCAAGTTCTCCAACTCAATTCTCCAAACTCACACATCAGCACACACACAACTCAGAAATCACAGCAACTCCACGGACCTCTGTACTCAACATTTCAAACTCGAATGTTCTCACAAGAAAAAAAAATATATAAAAATCGTAATGAGCCCAAGGAAAAAAAAAAAAAAAATAAAAAAAAAAAAAAAATCACGTAACACACCAGACCCAAAAAATGTTCTCTCAAACTCTGATATCTGAAAAAACCAACCCAAAATCATCGTAAAAATCTCCAACTTTTAACAGCAAAAAACCCCCTTTACTGCTCATACAATTAGCTACAATGAGACTTAATGTCAAACTCCCATTTGTACGTAAGTAACAACCCCAAAAAATTACATCTCTCACAGGAAAGGAAGAAAAAATAATAAAAAGATAATCACAAGTAGGTTTCCCCAATCACAAAATACATAATGCATGTATGATATACATAACTCCCCGCGTTTTTTCCCCACGAAATGCTCCATGTAAAGCCACGGAATTTGCCAGCCAGAAAGCAAACTCTTACCCATGCGCTTTCGTGAAATGCTATTGTCAACATTTCCAGATATTGCTAAAATTCTGATCTATCATCATCAGAGGAAAAGTCAGCACACAGCTCATCACATCGCTTGTCAGCAGAAAAATCGCCTGCGGACGTAAGCTCAAACATCAGCATAAAAATTGTCTAGTCAGACACACAAGTTTGGAAACTCATGATTCTCTAGAAAAAAAGGTCTAACAGACACATTTCACAGAATTAACTCCAGGATATGACTAATGTGTTCAAAGACTGTCTCGAAAAAGGACTTATTCTCTCAACATGACTTTGCCCCATTATGTGCCATCCAAGAATAACACACTTGTGAACATAAAAAATGCACACATCTCCAAATGACTCGTAATGCAGTAATGCCACTTCTCTCTAAATAGTCACGAAACCAAAGAGAAAGAACCACAGAACTCTTCTCTTGGCTCAAAAAAAACTCCCATAACCACAAAAAAAAGGGTCACCCGCCAAAGATTAATTCCAACTCCACATATAATTATGAGACACCATATTAATAATAACACCACTCCGGATATAAAAATATTTCCTCCATTTGGTTAATACTAACCCAACCCCCTTATATTTCTCTCTTATTTCTCAATAGCCACATGTCAATAAAAAAAACAACACCACTCCAGGAATAAAGAATAATTACCTCTATTTCGGCAAAATACAAAAATATTTACCTCTATTTCCCCAATAACTCCATGTGGAACAAAACAAGGCTCAAAATAATATATCTCCAAAAAGGAATATCAAAAAATGAAATCCTACCTCCAAAAAAATTTGCACTCAAGGCAACTAACTCACACACTCACAAATATTGCCCCATAATCTCCTTATCATGTGTTTCCATTTGCAACAAAGATGGCTGCAAAATAATTGAACTAAACACAGCTCTCATCACATTGGCAAATATCAAAAATGGCCATATATCTCCAATATATTATATCTCAAATTATAACTCCAAAAATAATATATACCTCCAATTATAAACTCCAAATATATCTCCACTTATAACTCCAATTCTCCAGAGAATAACTCTATGTTATAGTCAAAAACTATAAAACTCTCTCCATTTAGCATAACTGCTTAATAAAAAGGGCAAAAATCGGCAAATACTGTCTAGGAAATTCTTGAAAAAATCACCAATGTGCCACAAGTCATTGTAACAGAACTCCAAATTCACAGTGTCTAAGCAAAGACTTCTCCATATGCACTACGACATAGGCCACTAGAAACTTAGCCAAGTTTCCTATCTCTCACAAAGTTGTCACAAATACGACAAAGGTATTGTGCAAGAAAACTCACAATTTCTGGACACAAATATCCAGAGAACAAATGTAGTGCCATTACGTATGCATTCAAAACATGCAAGAAATTCTCCCGTGTATTTTCTCTACAGCATCAAATGGCTGAAACCCAAACACGTTCCTGAACAATGACTCTAAGCCATGAACTGAGATATTAAAAAAAAAATATTCGCAGCAACTGGAGAGAAAAAGTAAACTCAAATTCACCCATGGTAAAAAAAACTTGTTTCAGCGATGGCTAATTTCCAAAAAGGAGAAAAGAAAAATCAACGGCCTTGTTCACTATCTCCCGTAACTCACTAGATGTCCAAGCATTATCTGCTGAACTCATAAAAAAAGGGAAAAAAAACTAAAATAATGTGTGTTAGTATTCCTCCCAAATTCAAAAAAAAGAATTTACCACCCTTGACAGCATTACAGCACCCACGTATTAGTATAAAAAAAATCAGTATCAGAAATATCATTATCACAAAATCACCCAAAAAATTGCTATCATCAAAATCACCAGTATCAGTATAAAAAAAAACATCACCAATGTTAATGCTTATCCATTCTCCAAAAATTCAGCACAAAATTCAGCAAAAGTTAAGCAAGATTCACCACAATTCACCAAGATTCAGTCAGATTCATCAAGATTCAGCAAACTCATCCCCAGTGAATCACTGAAATATTCTCCAAAGTTACAAAAACTCAACCAATTAATTAAGACAAGATCTCTCCCATTAATTCGCTGTAACAATTCTCCATGAATAATTATCTGTAATAATTATCAACTAATCTTCAAATCTCTCGCAAAGTATGTCTCCCGTAATGATAATTATACTTAAGCAAACCTCCCGTAATACATCTCAAGTATAACAATTATTAATAATAATAATAACTCTCCATTGCAATAATTCTCTTGCAAAGATCTCAAGTAAGGGTGAAATTCAAATAGCATACAACAGTATTGCTGAACTCATGACATACAATTTCTCCAGATGCAACACCATTTACGGCACCGGGCAACACCATTCGGCACCATTTTCAAAGTAATTTCTCCAACACAATAAAAAAAATAATAATAATAACCTGTGTCTCCCCATTATATTTGTGTCTTCCAAGGCACAAAGAAAACATACACCCATACAATGTATTTCAATTGTCTTTTATTTCCTTTTCTCTTCCTCCAAGAGAGAAAAAAAAATCTCTTTTCTAAAAAAAAGACTCTACGGGCGTTTCACTTCATCAACTAATCAATCAGCTGATATCTTAGCATCCATGGTCAAGGGCAAACCCATACCTCAACACCCCGACACAAAGAAAAAAAAAGGAGTTCACCCCCAATGAGAAAAAAAAGTCTCTCCCCCCCATTAGAACAACCTCAGTCAAGCGGAAGGCAAACCAACACACAGCATTACACACACGCCTCTCTCTCTCTCTCTCTCTGGCAATCCCTCTCTCTCTCTCTCTCTCTCTCTCTCTCTCTCCAAGGAATCTCTCTCTCTCTCTCTAGCACCGACACCTCTCTCTCTCTCCACCTCTTTCTCTCCATTCTAACAGGTAATGAAAATGAGAGAGTTGCATCATAACATTAACGTTTATTAACAATGAATAAATAATGGATAATCAAGTCTTACAGACTAACTCAAAAAACCCGAATAGTAAAATGTCTAATAGTAATCATTAGTTCACCCCCTCTCTCCCTCTCCCAAAAAGTCCACACCCCTCCGGGAACTCTTTGACCCCCTCCATTTCCAGAATCGTCTGTTTCAAAGATACAGAACACATCCCGGTAAGTACACATAAATTTAGCAACAAAATCTAAAGATCAGATATTCTTAAAAATGTCAAACAGACAACAAGCCAGTCTTTGGCTAAAACACTTCAACACTCACCCAAGCAACCGGACCACTATAAACACAGTTAATAAAAAACTCCCGGCGAACGCCACGGCATCTTGCCTTTGTCTCCAAGATTCTATGTCAAAATCCCCCCATAGACTTGCGTATGAAATTATTAAAGGGAAGAGGCACACACGCACATACGAACGCACAGTTCGTTAGCGCCTTACACTTACTGCCCGCAACCAGTTTCACACAGGCACTTTGAGAAGAGTTCATAAACTGTCGTACACTGACTTGTCTAACTAATCATTTTTATCTCACGCCACCTATAGAATACTCATTGTCAGCTACTCTCAGGTCGTTGCTCCTGCACTGTTCTTCACATTCCATAGGTCACAGAGAACACATGGACAATATATTATCAGTCAAAAACCCTAGGCCTTACATATGCATCCATAATGTACTCATAACCGTATAACAAAATAAATGTATTAATTGTTTTCCATGAAAACAGACAATTTCGTTGTTTCAACCCTAACCTGACCCACCCGTGTCTCTCTGAACAAGTATTAAACTTTAAGAAAATTAAAACATAAGCTATGTGAAAATCCCTAGTAAAAAACAAAAGGAAGAGGGTTATTTTTATTGGCGGTAAAATTCCCCAGTTATGTAATTGTACATATATTTAAAACTTAAACTATAAGGATAGCTTTCGGGAATCTGTTCGGTTCCCTTTTCAAAATGGGAACCGAACAGAATCCCTAAACTATCCTTATAGTTATATTTTTAGATATATGTACAGTGACATAACTGTGGATTTTTTCCCCAAATTTAAGACTCATGCTGCTATGAGTATCTTATTAATATTATTATTATTATTATTCCAAAGATAAACCACTATTCATATGAAACATGATTGCAAGGGCATTTGACTAGAAATTGAAGTTTCTAAAGAATCTTGTGCTTATTTGAAAGAATTTACAGAAGATAGTAGGAAGTATAGACAGTAAAGGTCAATCATTATAAGATAAAAGGAGATGAATTAATAAATTGATTAATGAATATAAGAAAATGCAAACAAATTATTAAATACAAGGAGAATTGTTTGACGAGATAAAAGATTACGGTATAAAAACAAAACAAAATAAGAAGAATAAGTTAAACCCGATATTGCTTCCCTGTATGAAGGAGCAGAATGAGGTTCATTCAGGAGATAATCCAGCGATGAGTTCCTCTCCCTTCCCAGGGCAAAGCATCCGCCATACAGCGCCGAATAACTTGCAAGCAAAAGGATGAGAGACCTACTGCTGCCATGGCATCTTCATTTTCAAAGCGCTTGAAGAAAGATAGCTTGTTTGGTGATAATACAAAGGTGTAAACTGAGAAAAACCTCGCAGCGTCCTATGAAACAATTGTTAGAAGAGTCTGGAAAGTAAGATGGAAGAAAGAATATGAACGGAGGTACAGAAAAAGGAATTAACAGGAATCCATCTAGGGGCCGAAGGGACAATGTATAGAGCGTTAGATAATGCCTACAGTTCACGAGTGTGAGATGCATTTTATATTTACGACTGCCGAAGCCTACGTATACGCACGCGCGTGCACACACATACATTATATATTTATATATATATATATATAAATAAATTATATATATATATAATATATATATATATATATATATATTATAGATACTATATATATATATATATATATATATATATATGATATCTATATATATATATATATATATATTATATATATATAAATATATAATGTATGTGTGTGCGCGGCGCGTGTATACGTAGGCTTCGGCAGTCGTAAATATATATAATATATATATATATATATATATATATATATATATATATATATATATATATATATATATATATATGTAGGCCTAGGATTTTGATTAATGATATATTGACAATATGTTCGCTGTGACCTATGGAATGTGGAGAAGCAATGACCCAAGGAAAGCTGATCAATGGGTTTTTGTAGGTGGCGTGACATAAAACTGCATAGTTAGACAAGTCAATGTACGACAGTTTATGAACTCTTCTCAAAGTGCCTTTGGGAAAACTGGTTGCAGCTAGTAATTGTGAGGCGCTAACGAACTGTGCGTTCGTATGTGCGGGTGCGCCTCTTCTGTTAATAATGTATGATACACAAGTCTATGGGGGATTTTGATAGAGGCGTCTTTGGAAGAAAGACAAGATGCCGTGGTGCTCTCCAAAGTGGTTTTTTTATTAAGTGTGTGAAATAGTCCGGCTGCTTGGGTGAGTTTTGAACTGTTTTAGCCAAAGAGTGGCTTGTTATCTGTTTGACATTTTTATAAGGATATCCAATCTTTAATCTCTGATTATTAAACTTGTGTGTGTACTTATGGGGTGTTTCTATGTCTTTGAAACAGACTGCTCTGGCAAAGGACCATGGGGGACAGAGAGAGAGTCCCGATGGCTAATAGACTTTTTGTGACCATTACTATTTAGACATTTTTGTTGGGGTTTTTAATTGAATTAAGTTAGTCTGTAAGACTTGATTGATTCATTATTTATTCATTGTTAATAAATGTATTTTCTTATGATGCAACTCTCTCATTTTCATTACCTGTTAGAGTAGAGAGAGAGAGAGAGAGAGAGAGAGAGAGGTACTGGTGCTAGAGAGAGAGAGAGAAAGGAAAGTCGTGAGCCGCTAGTTACTTGGAATAGAGAGAGGTTTGTTTGTTTTGCCTGACGCTCGAGTTACACGTTTACCAAATGAATAATGAGGAAATATCCTCATTACATATATATATTCGACAAGTTTAGTTGGTTGATACCAATGAGGAGTTTTATCTACTTGATCATTTCTTTCAAAACTGAGATTTTACTATCTAAAATATTTTATGTAAAGTTCTGAAGTTAAGCGACAGAAAGTTTTTTTAACTAAATTTCTTTAAAATCAGATGTATGCTTCCATCACTGGCTATGAAAGATAAACTCCCAAGGTTTTTCATTATTCAGTTGTTTGCAGTCGTTTTCTATAACTGAATTTAGCGTCAGTTACAAATATGCAAGTATGTTTCATGCAACCCCTTACATTACTTCTAGAAATGTTTCAGACCATTGTTTACGATGACCCTTTTGTGGGCGAGATTCCTCAGCGA
>NC_087216.1:48656072-48666072 GCF_015104395.2 Macrobrachium nipponense | reverse complement strand
TTCTCTCAATCAGAGAAGCACAGACAAGTACTAAGCAGCCAAAAAAAAAGAAAAAAAAAAGGGGGGGGAGAGTGGTCTTCCTTTCTGAAACAGCTACCTTATAAAAAGATAAGGGTTGTTTTTCAGATGAAATAAATATTCACTGAAGACTCAGTTGCATCCTTAAGATACCTTTAGACTGATGTAGAATAGCATAAACCTTTACTCATTTCCAATAACCACCGAAGATTACAACTCTTTTCATTATTATTTTTTAAAAGGCTCTGCTTTCATGCAAGTCGTATCAAAACCTGAAACGAACGAAATACAAAGAAAAAGCATTTAATTAATGTCTAGTATTTATAGTGCTGTAAGGAAATGAAGGTAAGCAGCTAATTTCTTAGGTAACATCCAATCTCTGCGAGTGTTGTAGTGACAAAGCAGCCAACAAAATAAAATACATCTCACATTATTTGTAGCTTAATTTGATGACGTCAGAAAAACCGGTTCATGCTATTACGAAATCTAGACCAACCAGTCCGACTGACTATGGCTACAGATAAAAGTACTTTTCTATCTTCAAAAATGCGATTGCTCATGGAGTAGTTCGGAAAACCAAAATCAAGAATGTTCCACCTTTTTCTTTCTTTCTTTTCTATTAGAAACACTTGTGCGATGAAGATGTATATGCAGAATGATATGAATGAATGAGCCTGTTTCCGTGAGGCAGGAGAGAAAAATCCACAACTGGACGGTTTGGCGCCGCCCTTTTAGTGCAGATCATTTGGCTCCTCCGTTTTGGCGATGGACGTTATTTTCGCGACTCTTTTGGGTGACAATTCGGAATGAAAACAAAAAGTCCAAAGTTCATAGCCAAAGCTTTAACGACCATCCGTGGTTTGAGTCTCGTTTTGTAATCATTTTCTTATTTAACAATTATGATAATCTTTTTTTTATCTTTTATTACAAAAATACAATTATATTCTAATGATTTAGTTTATTTGGATAATTCGGTTATTACAAAAATATAAAAATAAACTTAAATAACATTATGATAATCAAACCTGTTGTCTCTTCACCTTGGAAAACTGTCATACAATTTTTCTTCTATTGTTTCTACAAAGAAGTGACGGACTTTCTTATGGTGCTTCATCAGTAAGTGTGGAAGTTGCTAAAATCAAAACAACAAGTGTAAAACGTTAAGCTGAGGGAGCGTATGCAGTGCCGTCATCAGTTATAAAAGTTTGCATTGAAAATAGTTCTCTAGCTGCTCTGGTAGCATTACCAATTTCAGATTCCATAAAAAAAAAAGTACGAAGAAAACTAAATCAATTATATTCTGCTCCCCCAAACAAATCCTGTTAGCTCAAGAGAGTTAGTAATCCCTGACTAGTACCAATGTTATGTGACGAACGGGGGTCAACCTGAAGACATTTAATTGGCGATAGTGGTCAAGAAGATGAGAGAATTTTAATATTTGGTAGAAAGACCTGGTCAATATTTTTCGTGAATCTGATGTGTGGTATGTGGCTGAAACATTTAAGCTGTCTCCTCCGTTATTTTCGCAGGTGTACGTTATTGTGGCAAGAAGGCATGGAGGAGTTATTCTTATATTGTATGCTTTATTACCTACCAAGCGTCGAACAGTTATTTAGATAATAAGTGATTTGTCTACAGACTTACAGCCAAAAAGCATTTATTGTGATTATGAACTAGCAGCTTTTTCGGCAAAGGAAGAATGTTTTCGTGGAGTGGAGCTTTAAAGACAACGTGTTCCTTTAATTTAGCACATAATATTCATAAGCATCTGGGACACCTTGGGCTCCAATATTCGTATGATAATGATCCCAACTACGCCGTAAAAGCTAAAATGACCGTTGCTTTATCGTTTGCACAAGTTTCCCACATGAATATCTACTTCGATGCTTTATCGGAATACTTACCTGATGAACTTCAGCCCTTAATGAATTGGGTCGAGGATAATTATGTTTGGGTACCACTGAGACGAGGCATTGGGCGACGTTCACCACTTTTTCCAGCAGAAATGTGGAATATGTACAAATATGTGCAATCGAACTGTATCTGGTGAAGACCGAACAGACAATCATTCTGGAGCTATACACATTAAAATATATACATAACTAGGGATAAACCGTCCTGTTATATGGACATTCATCGATGGTATAAAGAGAATAAAAAAAGGACGTAATGCCTATTATGAACAGCTGATTGCCGGAAATGCTCCAAATCGAAAATGCTGGAAATACATTAGGGCCGATGAACTCCTTTGAAATATAATGCAACAGCTTGATTCACGGGAACCACTAGAGTATCTGGGTGGTTTGGCAAGCAACTGTGAAATGTATTAAACTGTTTGTAAAATCGTTATATTTCTTTATTATTCTATTATTTTATTGCATTATCGTATTTCTAAAAATAAATAGCATTCTTTTTATTCATTAGTTTTCACCTTTTCAATAAATAAATAAATAAATCAGTAAGTAATTAAATAAGTAATAAAAAAATAAATGAATAAATAAGTAAATAAGTAAATGAATAAATGAAGAAAGGAATAAAGAAATACATGAATAAATAAAGAAATAAAGAAGTAAATAAAGAAGAAATAAAGAAGACAAAACTAAATAAGTAAATAAAGTGATGTCTGCGAAAGTAATTACAAAGTGAGACTTTAATCTATCAACTTTCGATTTTATGCTCTAATTCTGAATTGGCGCCAAAAGAGCTCACCGCCAGAATAACGAGCACTAAACTGTCTATCGACAAAACGGAGGAGTCAAATGATCTGCGCCAAAACGTACTGAACTCAGAAAAAATTATATGATGTCTGGTTCAAGTGGTCCCTGAATCTGAGTAAACAGAGTGATTTTGCTCTACGAATTAAATGCAAACTTATTTCAGAGAGAGAGAAGAGAGTAATGAGAACACGAAAAAGTTACTTTGCTTTGTGTTTTAAATGTAACCGTACTTGTAAGTGAGAGAGAGAGAGAGAGAGAGAGAGAGAGAGAGAGAGAGAGAGAGAGAGAGAGAGAGAGAGGAGTTGGGGATAAAAACTGCAGTTTTTCTCAGTGACTTAAATGACAAGAATATCCGTTACCTACCTCGGACAATGCAGGGATCTCTTTCAAATAACGCAGTTTTAGATTACAGATTACGTGCAGCCTAGGAATGTTTTATTTAAAAAAAAAAAAACTCATAATCCCATGAGTTCATAAAATAAAATGGAAAAGTAAATCCGCAATAATATGTCTGTTTGATCTTGTTATTTAAAATACAAAGCAGAAAGCTTTGGATGACCTGCACGGTCCTCCTTGTCAATCTGAATATAATTACTAACAGTGACCATACAAGAACTTTGTATTTTGACTAGTTTACAAATAGCCTGTTTGATGATGTAGCTGCCTCTTCACGTTATCCCCTCTTTCTCCAACGGCAAACCAGCTAGCTAATCCCCTAGATCCTTGAAGTGGCGGTTCGTCTCTTGAATCGTTTGATCTGTTGTCCATAGTTTAAATGACGATCACCGCATAAATAGGAACGAGTCAAAAGTAATTTTCAATAGAAAGGATACAAGTATTAGAAGGTTGGTTGAAGGAGCTATTATTAACTGGGGTCTATCTATGGAAAGCAATAAAGCATTTACGCAAGAAGATTTTATTTTAAATGAAATAATTTGCTGTCAGTTTATAAGAGATTATAAGTGAGAAAGCTTGCATAGTAATAACACCAATAATCTAACCACCTCTGATGCTGCCGCTGCCTCATCTTCTTTCGTTCAGGTAACAGGGACACATCCCGTGTTCCTTGTTGCAGGCGCCCAAGCTGCTATGGACAACAGATCAAACGATTCAAGAGACGAACCGCCACTTCGAAGATCTAGGCGATTAGCTGGTTTTCCGTTGGAGAACGAGGGGATAACGTGAAGAGCCAACTACATCATCAAACAGGCTATTTGTAAACTAGTCAAAAAACAAAGTTCTTGTATGGTCGCTGTTAGTAATTATATTCAGATTGACAAGGAGGACCGTGCAGGTCATCCAAAGCTTTCTGCTTTGTATTTTAAATAACAAGATCAAACAGACATATTATTGTGGATTTACTTTTCCAATGTTTTATGTTGTATAAAGCAACCTAAAATTTATGTTACACTTCAACGCCATTGTATCTTTCCCGCGAATTGAAGAATTAGCTTAGATTTCAATCCCTGTCACTGGAAATAAAAGGGCAAGCCGTCCTAAGACCCATTTAATCGCCCTTGAAAGAAGACCACATTTTCGCAGCCTAAATTTCCTCCGTCTATGACGTCTTTTGTCTTCGTGAAAGATGATTAGCCAGATACAGTTTACATATGTTGCTCTGGCTAGATTGTTTTATAAGCGAAGGATGCCTTGCCAATCAGACAGACAACATATTGCATCAAGGGCTTGTGTGTGTTTTTAGAGGGTATACTATTAAATAGTTTGCCTATACGGAAGTGAGTGCCTGGTATTAAAGTAAAACACATTTCGTGGAAAAACGATACATGCATTCATACGCATAAACGCATGGTCAGAAAATAAAACCCACAATCAATCTTTAACCTAGTTTTCCAGGTCATAAAAACATTGTAATGTCATCTGACCCCAGAAGAAATCGCACTTACTAAAAAATGCCAGTAACTGGGAAATTACATGGGTAGCATATCCCTCGTTGGTTTGCTCATGAGTCGGTTCAAAGGAACGTTGTATTAGGTTAACGAAATGCAGTCACAACGAAGAACCTTTGTTGACGAAATTGGACTTGCCATAGAGCCTAAATTTCTAAGAGAAATATCAAGAACGCTTTCAAATGCCGAATTTCTATTTTAACCATCATTATTAATTACCCTCATATGTAAATGAAAATTACATACTCTAAGTAGTTATAATAATTTCTAAATAAGTGCAAATAATGAACTATTGAAAAATATTCTAATCATAAAGTAGTTATATGCATAAATGAAGCTGCATTTTCTCCTGATTTTTGTAAAATTATTTAAATGACACCTACATGTCAAAAGGATGATGGATTCGGCATTTCAACATCCATCACCTTAATCATATCCGAATACAAATTGCAATGTATGACTGAGTGCACTAAGTCTTATTTATTAATGTGAAATATTGATATCATTTTTGTTTTTTCTTGTCATCAATATCAGGACTTGTAATAAGTTCGTTATCTTTTTATAACATTATCTTGGTATTATTTTACAATAGTTCCAACTCATTTTATAATAACTATAGTATTATCGATGCATTTGGCATAAAAAAAAAAATTAATATTTGACTCTGAAAATTTTGGGGGGAAATTCACCACATCCGAGATATGAATGTATATATATATATATAATCACCATCCTAGAAAAATTTCTAAGTGCTTTTGTTCACATTAACACGGACACAGTTTGCTCTGATGCGAGTTTTATTTTTGTTTAGAACTGCATTGAGGTTCTGATGCGAATTTTTTTACCTTAAAATTGCATTGTGGGTAGTTACGTATTAAGTCTAGGAGTCACGTGACCTGGTGAAAATCTCAAAGGTGTCGGACATTTTCTCTTGTCATTTTGTTCAAGTCTTTCATAGAGTGAGGATATGTCGAGTCTGTATTCGTCTTGTAACTTTGATTTTTTTCGGCAAATCCATGATTTTTTTAAAAATTAAACCGAATGTATTGATTTTTTAAGACAGCATGGGGTGTTACCTGCTGAAGTACAATGCTTGAAGTGTGATAAGCAGTGTAAATTTAGAGATGACGACGACGTTGAAGACACTGTAGATGAGCCACAAACATCTTGTTCTGGATAGAAGCCCTCAAAACGTTTGCGTCCGTCCAATTAAGGTAAATTTATAACTTTCTTTTAAATAATATTATAACATGATTTACCTCCTGCAACCTTTGAGGCCAGCGCGCTCAGTGCATCATTACCCCTTGCCAGTATACGTACGAATTTGCCAAGAATCTTTAGAATAGCGGATAAGGCGCGAAATGCCGTTCCACCACCTTTTTACAGTTTCTGGATGTTAGGCTCCAGTACACTATACTCTGTTTTTTTCCATCTGTCCATCCGCCTGTAGTGTTTGCGCATGGTAACACTGCATCCCGGGCTTTAAATAATATCCTATTTTGAACATTAACGGTGTAATTCGCATACAGTAAATTATTAAAACACTTTTCAGTTGCAAATGTACACCCAGATATCCTTTTATTTACCTAAAACGTTACACATAGTGTACTATTTAAAGCCCAGGACACAGTGTTACCATGTGCGACCACCCCAGGCTGATGGACAGATGGAAAAAAACAGAGTATAGGCTACGTTGCCTTACTATGGCTTGGTAGGTATGCTATGATTGTTTTACCTCATTTTATTCATTAATTCAAATGCCATTGTGTGTCGATGGTGATTTACCCATCCCAAAACCCCGCTTTCCCAAAGGGTTCCCAACCTTGTGGATATAGTAAGGTTGTATGATAACTCAAAAACAACTCATTTCCCTAACATATTACAATCATAATCCTTCAAAACACATTAAAACACACATGAAATTACATAATTACTTTAGGAAAACGGAGTTGGAATTTTTGTGAAAATTTCCCGTTATCTTCCTTCGTATAATATAACCTTTATCCTTTGCTAATTTTCATTCCTTGTTCATTATCATCGAAGTCGTTATGTTTTTGTCTGATTATAATGAGTTTCCCTTAGTTTTATCATTTCACTTTTCGTTTAACGCCTGAAAAACGTTCACGGGAGATTTTGCACGGTGCAAATTGTATTTATTTGGTTCCTTTTTCCCTAAGTTTAAAATTGAATTATCTTCAATTTTAATACGTATAAAAGCCTTCCTTTCAGTTTGGCCTTGCCAGTCGTAGCTACATAACTTATCTTATTGATTTATTGCATGTTAACGATGCTATCATTTTTCTTGAATTTCCTTATTGAAACTATTACTACTCTCATTTTTTTGTATGTATTTGATATTTATCAGATGGAAAATCAATAATTTTGATATCACCTGGTTATTTCTGTATTTTGCTAAATTCATATAAAATGCAGGGAAGTGGGTAAAACGTAATAAAATGGTGTGAAAACATAGTTGTATAGACTAGAAAGAGCGTTCATCAATTTATACTTTAGCAATACGAACAGCTCTATTCTGTATTAACCTCTGACATTCTGCTTAATTCCAACTTATTTTTTCATATCATGAACTATGACATTCTTGTCCAGAACCTAAGAATTGCTGCCAGATTCTGTTAACTTTTAATTACTTTTTTGTTTCAGAGTTCACTGTCAATCTTGTTTGAGCCTATTTCTTCCACATCACAAAAGTTTGGAAGACGAGTAATTGAATGACTATATGTTCCTAATCATGTTTATTCAATGGAAAATAGTTCAGGGCAAAAAAAAAAAAGAAAAAAAAAAAAACTCACACACCATAATTCCAAAACTTTTTCTTATAAAGAGATGAATGATCATATTCCTCCCAGTCGGGTCGTCATATAAACTTTGATGCCGTTATAACTCTAATGCGATAGCTCTATCTCTCCCATACCTGTCGCACGCACCAGGACGATTTACCTGACGTGCTTGAATGGGGAACTAATTAGGATGTAAACGAGCTCAGTTTATTCCCATAAATATTCTTGAACGAGTAGCCTTTGACGTCAACATCGTTTTCAGGAAGAGGATGGCGGGCTACTCGTTGGCTGGGAGCCGTTCTCGGGATTAAAACGAACGAAGACTCTTTCCTAGTCCTCTTTTTTTTATATTATTTTTTTTTTATTTTGTACTAATTGTATCGTATCAAGGCTCCCTATGCAATCTGCCGCTTATTTATTACCTGATACACTTCAATACTCCCAGGACAAAGATGGTCCGCAGTGATCATCTGTGTGTGGAACTATTTGTCAAGAATAGAGAGAAGAGAGAGAGACTCAGAGAGAGAGAGAGCATGTTAGGAATCAGGGAAATCCCGTGAACTGGATGCAATAACTGTCTTTTAGTTCTTGCTAACAGAACAGAGTTAAATCATCTGACTATATTTGATTAACATCAAGAAATTAAGAAGATTGTATTGCTTTAAGGTGGAAGATTCCCTGAGAATCCTGGCATTGTTCCTATCTTGGCACCTTCCGACTAATCTCTCTCTCTCTCTCTCTCTCTCTCTCTCTCTCTCTCTCTCTCTCTCTCTACTATTTTATTATTCTATTTTAGTAACTGATTTCTTCTGTCTGTATTTCGTACTATCTTCTGTAACTTTTTTTCAAATGGACACCATATTCTTTGGAAGCTTGAATGTCAATCATTGGAACCTGTACGCTGGCTTCATATCATTGCGGTTTATCTTCTGAATAATAATAATAATAATAATAATAATAATAATAATAATAATAATAATAATAATAATGCGGCGTCGTGGCAGAGTGGGTTAGGTCGTCAATGGACTGGTTAAGCAACACTGAAAGAGATGGCAGAAATAAGGCTAAGAAGCAAGAAAACAAAGGAGGAACTCAACGAGAAATACAAAGTACAAGAAAGGCTGCAGAAGGAAGTGTAGGGTAACAAAAGACCAGCTCCTGAAATACAAAATGGTAATGAAGATCAGTAGGAGAAGGAAAACCAGTCTAAGCATGGCATGGATTGACTATAAAAAAGCCTTCGACATGATACCACACACATGGCTAATAGAATGCCTGAAAATATATGGGGCAGAGGAAAACACCATCAGCTTCCTCCGCAGCATAGACCAGAAAACTAGGAAACATACGACAATACACAAAGGACTACACCCAAGAGCAAATACAGACAGACTATACATAACACGAAAGGAAGGAGGGAGAGGACCAGTAAGTATAGAGGACTGCGTCAACATGAGAACAGAAGCACTGGGGCAATATCTGAAAACCAGTGAAGACGAGTGGCTCAAGAGTGCATGGGAAGAAGGACTGATAAAAGTAGACGAAGACCAGATTTATACAGAGACAGGGGAATTACAAACAGAACAGAGGAATGGCACAACAAACCAATGCACGGAAAATGCATGAGACAGACTAAAGAACTAACCAACGATGACACATGGCAATGGCTACAGAGGGGAGAGCTCAAGAAGGAACTGAAGGAACGATAACACTGGCACAAGATCAGGCCCCAAGACCAGATATGTTCAAAGAACGATAGATGGAAATAACATCTTTCCTATATGTAGGAAGTGCAATACGAAAAATGAAACCATAAACCACATAGCAAGCGAATGTCTGCCACTTGCACAGAACCAGTACAAAAAGAGGCATGATTCAGTGGCAAAAGCTATCCACTGGAGCCTGTGCAAGAAACATCAGCTACCTTGCAATAATAAGTGGTACGAGCACCAACCTGAAGGAGTGATAGAAAACGATCAGGCAAAGATCCTCTGGGACTATGGTATCAGAACAGATAAGGTGATACGTGCAAATAGACCAGACGTGACGCTGATTGACAAAATCAAGAAGAAAGTATCACTCATTGATGTCGCAATACCATGGGACACCAGAGTTGAAGAGAAAGAGAGGAAAATAATGGATAAGTATCAAGACCTGAAAATAGAAATAAGAAGGATATGGGATATGCCTGTGGAAATTGTACCCATAATCATAGGAACACTAGGCACGATCCCAAGATCCCTGAAAAGGAATCTAGAAAAACTAGAGGCTGAAGTAGCTCCAGGATTCATTAAGAAGGGTGTGATCCTAGAAACGGCACACATAGTAAGAAAAGTAATGGACTCCTAAGGAGGCAGGATGCAACCCGGAACCCCACACTATAAATACCACCCAGTCGAATCGGAGGACTTTGATAAAGCAAAAAAATAAATAAATAAAAATGATAATAATTGCAGGTTCACAATGATATAACTGTGTGGGTGTTGATGGTTCTTTATAATTAGAAATAGTTTTCGAACCCAGTGCTAGATTCATCCTCAGTTAAGTGAACATTGCGACT
>NC_087216.1:48641072-48648572 GCF_015104395.2 Macrobrachium nipponense | reverse complement strand
CAGGAAAGGACTAGGTTTCACAAACAACTGACCCGATGGAAGCTTCATTGCAAAGAACCGCTAACTGCGTGAAATTTGACGACCGCTAAAACAGATTCAAGAGATAGAATATATATATATATATATACATATATATATATATATATATATATATATATATATATATATATATATATATATATATATATAGAGAGAGAGAGAGAGAGAGAGAGAGAGAGAGAGAGGAGAGAGAGAGAGAGTTTATATTTATATATATATATATCATATATATATATATATATATATATATATATATATATATATATATATATGTATATATATATATATATATATATATATATATATATATTATATATATATATATAAAGGAGATTTGTATTTTTTCGTCGTATTTATTAATCTGGAAAGATTTTAGATCGCAATGGGGATGATGATGTATTTTAAACTGGAATGAAATTAATCACTAGGAACCACCGAAGGTAGTATGTTGATCTAAATAAAGGGAAAAATTCATGTTATGAAGTAAGCAACGAATAATCAAAAACTTTTCCGTGGGCTAGTACAACTTTGCCAAAGAGTGAGTCGGTAAAATTATGATGGGCTAGGGCATGTAGCCCAAAGGGTTCAAAACATTAATTATAAGCTTGGCACTGCCAAGATAATAGGGACAGTGTCACATGGAAATTTAATTCCTGCGCTTGGTCCTCTCTGTACCCAGTTTGGCTCCGCTATCAGTGCCCAAGATCTCAGCGGACCCTCAATCCCCGATATGGCCTTGCAACCTGTGTCTAGTCAGTCATCATAACCTGTGATCTTCCCACGTCAACAATGCTCCATTCCTTGCCATATCAGCCCTTAGAAACAGAGGCCCAGATGGGGCTCTCTTCCAAACCTCAGCTGGCCAAAGAGCAAAAGGATTTGTACCGGCAGTTGATGGATTTAATTATTTCTGCCACTGCTTTAGGATGTGGCAATCCCACACACTCTACTTTGCCATCAAATCCTCATTCTGGTACAGTACCCCGGGGAACTTTATCTGAGTAATTTAGCATCGTAACCCAAGGATGGATGTCATTTTCTTGTAATTTGTAATTTTGTAATTTCTTTTGTTACTACTGTAATACTCATTTTATAACTCATATTAGTCGCCCTCTAACGTTTTGTCACAGTACCAGCTCTGCTTGATTGACATGGAGAGCGGCAAGTGCCAGATGCCCTTGTACTGTCAATGTCTGATGATCAAAGCTACCTGACGAGTCAACATTTTCACATTTACAAGGGATTGATGCCTATTACAGAGATGACGATTAAATCACTCCCTTCCAGTAAACTTAACTTACTTGAATCCCCTTTTACTTTATTCTATGGTCTTTGCACCGTTACCAGTTGCAGTGACTTGTGGATGGGTTAACACAAATGCTACGTGACTCCCAGATTTGGATAACCTGAACAATCAATCATTGGTGACATTCACAAATGGTTCCTATGTTCTGCATTATTTAGATGTAAAGTAATGATGTTACAGACAAGTCTGCATTATCATTTATGGATAACCATTATACTATTACTTTGAAATACTAACATTTTGTAACATTACTTAAGCCTGTTTTGTGAATTGTCTAGAAGTAATCTTTGTACACAGACATAATGTTACTGCATGCATTATAATTGGGAGAGAGTCATGTTTGCAATCCTTAAAATATTTTTAAAAACATTTACACGTGAGTGAGAGTTGATGTTTTCGGTAATGGGAAGGTGTCACAAATGTCCTTTTGGCATTTGTTATTAAACATTTTTGTATTAAAATCTTTACAAGTTAATGTACAAGAACAGAGAGTAAGAGACCAAAGATGTATACATGCTGTTTTTCACTTGGATGATTTTCTCCCTTATCCTTTGTATACTTCTAAATGAATGTACCTTCAGGGATTTCGCACCTCTCACGGCTTTATATGAATTTCCCAGTAAATTTTCCCAGGTGCCATTAAGGAGGATCTTACTTCTGTCCTGTCGCCTCCAACTGCTACCACGATTAACCCTCATGACCTGACCCTGCACCTTCATCTTTGCCCCTTGTGCTCCAAAATCTCGACTCTTATTGTCGCACTATTGCTACCCCTTCTTTGTGAACATTTCTGGCTGGCCCCTCGACGGCCTCTTCAGCTACCTGCCTGAATTAGCAGTATACTCAAAGAGGAATACAGTGGCCGACACCATTAAGAAAGAAATATAAAAAAATGACCACTGTTGAAGCTGATGTGGTATATATCCCAGCTCAGACAGTCTATACTTTGCTAGTGTCTTTTTATAACATTGCTGCTGTTTATCCTGTCGGATGGGGACTCTTCTTCTCCTGTACCACTAAATGTCCCTTTGATGCTGTCACTCTGAATGCATTCCTTGTCACTACCTGTCTTGCCCTCTGAGTGCTGATGTCTCTGTGAACCCAGTAGCACTTTCTTCATCTGTACTCAATTGTGGGGAACTGCGCAACACTCCTTCCATTGATGTGGCTTGCTACGGGAGATTAGGTCTGATCTACACAAGTCTCATCCACAGACTCAGGTAAAGTGATTGGAAATTGTTTGTCCACCCTCACCATTTTTCTTTGTTCTCATGTTCTCATTTCTACTTACATATTATCATGTTTCTTTCCAAGATTTTTGTGATTAATGATTGTGGTTGTAATACAAACCCTACCATAACTTAGTCCTCATATAGAAATTCAGTGATCATGTCTTGTCCAGTGTAAAGACGTAGTGTTTTGATTAGTATTAGGTAATGATTCATTTTTCATTCCCTCGTATGCTACAACAGTTCATGCATTATAGGCCATGCTGTATGTACCAGTTGTGTGGATGTCATAGTTCAACAGTATCAACCATCTTACTGACTACCAGTGTCATGTTTGGTCTACTATCCCAGAATCATCAGTGTGAATCAACCTTGCTTACAGTGCGCCTTCTTATATTGTCTAAGAATCCTTCTACTTAGTTCTAGACTGCGATTAGCCTACTGAGGTGTAGAGATTTTGCTCAAGAAGTTCGAAGGGTGTTAGGTATGATGGGCTACTATAGAAGGTTTGTTTTGAACTTTTCTGACATGTCTCGTCCCTTCAGTGATCTTTTGTTAAAAATTTATTTGGACTAGCGAGTGTGAAGAAGCATTTATTAAAATTAAGACTATTCTGATGTCTAAACCCATTTTGATTTCTCCGGATTTTCAAGCTCCCTTTATAATTGCTGTTGACGCTAGTGATGTAGGCATTGGAGCCGTTCTCTTTCAAAAAGGTGAGGACGAGGAGGTGTACCCAATATCCTACTACAGCAAATAGTTGTTAACCAATCTTTCGTTTCCAGTGGAGGTATGGACGAATCATAATCCGTTAGTGTTTATTGAACGGATGAAAGGATCTAACCAAACGAATTTACGTTGGGCCTTGCAACTGCAAGAACTCAACTTGGTAATTAAGCATATTAAAGGATCTGATAATAAGATCCCGGACACTTTGTCTAGGATGCAAAGTGTTTATTTTTGTTGGTCTTTCGCCCTGCTCGTTTCCCTCTGTGTTCATTTGGAGTGAAAGCAAGTTCTAACTTTATGGTTTGTTCCGACGTTGTTCGGTTGTTTCGTTTATTTATATGGTAATCCTCTTTTGCCATTTTTTTTTAAGTATTAGTTGTAAGAAATATTCAGTTTTATATTTGTTATGACTTTAATTTTAGCAAGAACTTTTGGAATTTCAGAAATTTATAATTTTCTGTGATTTAGTACATTTTGTTGTTGGCTTTAGAATTATGTTCGATTAATACTTGTTAATTTCCAGGCTTTGTATTTAATTAGGCTGTTTATATATTGGTATCTTTAAGCATTTAATTGAGATGTATTTAAAGCTGGCTTTTTTTTTCTTCAGAATGTGTAATACACGATTGTGTGTGCTTTATTAGATAGTCCTATGCATGTTTGCATTAAGGTTATCTTTAATTTTAAGATTGTTGCTATTTTAAGCTTAAAATGTTTCTTTTGGTTGTATAAAAAATTTTACTCTATTTGATAATTTTTTTTTTTTGTGGGGGGAGTAATGTATTAGATCAAAGTAATTTCATTATAATTTGTTAATTATAATTTGTTAATAGTTGTGTCCAACCTTTTGATCTTGTTTTAGTTTTAGTTTATTAACAAGTTAGTATCGTTTCTCGTATATTTATGCTCTTTCTTAGTTTGATGAACTCTGTAAGAGAGTCATATGACTTTGCAGTTTTGCTTTGTTTTGCTTAGGCGTTTTGTTTACCACCTTCTCCCCCGGTATTAGTGAACTACTGAAGTGCCTTATTAACGATCGTTGTTTTTCTCTCCTTTGAGCTCTGTTGACTCTAGTGGAATGTTTGATCTTAAGGCCGGCCACTCACGTCAGATGGGATTTGTCATGCCCGATCGAAATGGGCGGGGTTTAAGCAAGTTTGAATGTGAGTGGGGTGTTTTTTAGTCAAGTCAGGTCTGATCAAGCCCGGCAGTCAAGCCGGATCGACAAACCTGACAGTTGAGGTTTGAATGAGCAACTCACGGTCCGACACGACATCAAATAGGGGTTTTTCAGATTAAGTCGTTCAGAACTGATAGTTTGGCAGTGAATGGTGTCTTCGATAAGGCTTGATGAACTAGGAAGTTCATTTACCAAGAAACGGCACAGAAGAGGATATCGTTCAACATTTCAGACTTTCGATGGATAAAGAGTTCTGGACGGGGTTATTCGAGATTTATAAGTCGTAGCAATGTCTGTGGAATATAGAAATTAAAGAATATTCTGACAAACAGAAAAGAAAAGCAGCTTATCAATCGATATTTGAGAAACTAAAGAAAAAGTGTCCTGATGCAACGAAAGAAATGGTGAACAAGAAGATAAATAACAAATATAAGACCTTCATATCGGAAAGAATTAAGGAAAGTAAGTAGACATCAAAGAAATCAGGAAGTGGTGCATAAGACGTGTCGTCCCTTAGACATGATATATATACATATTTTTCTTATTTCTTTACATACTGAATTTTGTAAAATTTTATATAATTGCAATTTACCTTCTGAATTCAAATAAAATTAAATTACTTAAAACTTTAATTCACCACGGTGATGTTGAATTTTGAAGGCCGTAGCGTTTCTAGATCCTGGAGTAACGACAAGATTTCAAAGTACCAAATTACGTTTTATATATATATATATAATATATATATATATATTATATATGATATATATAATATATATATATATATATATATATGTGTGTGTGTGTGTGTGTATGTGTGTGTGTGTGTGTGTGTGTGCGCGTGTGTGTGTGTTTTAATACTAATGTATATTATACAATACGTAAATAATCTCTTAAAACAAAACAAAAAATTGGTGCCTTCTTAGGGCGTTTAAATCAGATTATATTCCAAAGTAAAAGAAATTTAAGAAATAAACGAAATAAGAATTATATGCTAAAAAGATCCTAAATGATATAAGATTGTCAAGGAAAAACTGGAGACAATGTAATAGTAAAATCATAATGGGAGGTAATGAAACCTCCCTCATACCCTCATAATTTTCTTGTAGGTACTTGCTGTTCATTGCGAAATAGTGTAGTATAATTACTGATTACACAAAGATTTATTACCTTTTCACTTTTGTAATTTCCTACACTAATTTTTTATACTTTACTACAAACTGTATGGTATGTTTGTAGAAGGGTTAATTATTTTGAGTTTCTAAAAGCTAGTTTATTTTTATCAAACATACAAATATGTAAACATGAGTTTTATTTATCTTTATTTTGTAGTCTTTGTAGAGTGTGGTCCAAATAGCATAACATGTCTCCAGCATGACTCTTCCAAGGTCTTCGGGCGATATGGCCAATTTTACATCTTGGTAAGAGCAATCAGTCGCTATGAATCGTAATGTGGCACTTTCATAGGGCGTTGTGGATTTCGTTATGCATGACCGTTATAATCTTTCTAGAAAATTCAATGTTACTTCGTTTATCCGTACGTAACCATAACAATCCCTGGGAGCTACCTGTATTTCCTTTAAAAGCAATAAACGTGAGATTTTCTTTGTTCAACAACCAATCATTGACCCAATATTCTTTTTCGTGTTTTTTTTATTGTTATATTGGCTGCAACGGCACAGTCTGAGCATATATGGTTCATTATCAGATATTCCCTCCGCCACGTCCGAACGGTGTGGCTGCCAACTTAAGACTGACTACTTTGTTCAGACCGGGCAGTAACGTGAGTTTGCAGTCATTTTTTTGGAGTCTCCTCCCACTCAGTTCTCATCGTACAACCAGATCGACTGTGAGTGGCCCGCCTAAGGGTGGTGATACGTGACAGGGTTAGTTCGAGTTCCTCCTCACAGCCTGACGCTTTACCACTGAATTTTAGGTCACTTCTGCAGTTTTTGTAAGGAGATTTGGATCACGGCTTGTTTAATCCTTCGCTGCCCTGTGTGTGGTCGCTGGTGTTTGTCACCCGCGGCATTCGCCAGCCACGCCCCTTCCCTCGTTCGTCGGAAGGATTCCGAACGAGTTGGCCTGTACTTACATAGAACGGTGCAGTTTGTGGCGTACGAGATCCGTTGACGTCCCGGATTCTCGGAGGCTACCACCCTCCGTGTTCCTGTGGTGCTTTGGGTTTCCTACAGGCATTGCAGCTTGACCCGGTTGACCTATTCATCAGCGTCAGTGAGTTCTTCGAACTCGTGGAGACAAGTAGCTATTTAAGACGATCGTGGATCGCTGGGTACCTGTAGAGTTGCACGCCCCTGTTTGCAGTACGGTCTTCTGGACCTTGAATGGCCTGATGAGACAATCCACTAAGCCTCTCGCGGTTATTCCTTATTTTGAATTTGTAAAGTTATTTTCGCATTTTATTGTTTATCAACTGAAATTTTTCAACATTATTATAATTATTCTTAACATATATCTTGGTTACTAAATTAAATTTTAAGTGCAATTTAGTTTGTATGAGTTAGGTAGTAGTAGTATTAAGTTTTCTCTCTAAGTTTCTCTTGCTTCCTTCTGCCTAACTGAGTTTCTTAGGTTAGCTTTATCTTGCCAGTAATTTGGAAGGTACCTGCCTGAAGTGTCATAATATTTAAAATTTCCTGTTTCTTGGCTTACGGTTTAATTTAGTTGTAGGTGATCTTTTAAAGATCTTAAGGTTGGTTTTCCCTTGATTTGTATATTCATTTTTTGGTTATTATCTTTACCATCCATTACCTTTTCTTTTGTGTAAATAGATATTGTAATTTTGTTGAGGTGTTTGATCTTTTGTTGCTAAGTTGCTGTGTTACATTTTTACTGACCGCAAATTCCGAGTTAAAACAAAAACCTTTGAAATTACGGCCGTAGATAAGGTCGTAACAGTAACATTTGAGCCATAATTCAGTCTTTCTTTGCCCCCTGAGGAATCATACCTCCCCGCCCAGTGTCGCACATGTAATTATACGTTGTACATGTTGCAGGTC
>NC_087216.1:48628572-48631072 GCF_015104395.2 Macrobrachium nipponense | reverse complement strand
ATATCTCTATATATAATATATATCTAATATATATATTTAATATACATTCTCATCTCTAACTAACTATTGATATCTATCTCTATATAGGTATATATCTAGCTCTCTAACCTCTATATCTATATATATATATTATTCTATCATATCTATATATCTATATCTGTCCCCTTGTATATCTATATTATAATCTATCTATCTAGTATCCTATATATCTCTAGTCTATATGAACATGTATATATATATATATATATATAATATATATATATATATATATCACCTATATATATATTTATAATATATATATATATTATATATATATATATACTATATCCATATATCATCTATATATAGTATAGTATATATAATATATATGTTACATATATACTGTATATATTTTATATATAATATATCATATATATTTCTATATATATCGCTCTCTTTATATATATATATATATGATATTATATATATATATATATATAATATATATCCCATGTCCATATATATAATATAATTTGGAAAAAATATTTATATATCATATATAATCAATATCATATATAAAATAATATATCATCAATATATATATTATACATAAGTACAAAATATAGATATATATACTATAAACTATATATATAAATATATATAACCTATACTATATATATATATATATATTATATATATATACATGATAAATATATATATATATATATATATATTTATATATATATAATTATAACTATATATCTATATCCATATATTATATAATATAAATAATTAAAAAATAATATATAAATAATAATATAAATAAATAAAAATAAAAAATATTTAAATATATATATTAATTATAATAATAATAATTAATTTATAATAAAATATATATATTGGTTGCGTAAATAAAACAAGCGGAAGTAAGGCATTCAGATTTGGTTATGGAAATATTGCTGTGAGAACATTTTCTGGGAGAAGAGAATAATGATACTTGTGCGTAAATTTCTGAATCGTTCAACTAATGGAAATAGAATAACGTAAAGGCAGAAGAGACGTGATAATTATGATGACATTACACTCATGAAGCCTACTAATGCCGAATGATTGCAAATAAGACGGGAATGTAGTGTTTTTACTTTGTTGTTTAATCTTCTTTTCTTCTTTAATTGGTATGGGTTTAGTTTATATCCTTCATCGTTTCTTGCTTTATTTATTATTAGTGGTGTAGTCTCTCAGGAGTGTTCAAGTGAGACTCAGTGCAAGTTTCTTCCCTTCATTCACACTAGAATGATACAGTCACAAGTTCAACAATGAAGACTACGCATCGAAAAATGAAGTTTCCTCTTGACCGCTACAGCTCTGGGAAATCTGACTTCTTGCTGGGACGGCGGTTCGTTCTGTTCTTCCTCTAATTCCCTTTTTCTGACTATTTCTCCGCTTTGCTGCTGGCCTTCTGGAAGATTCTTCAGAGGAGATTATCCCACCTAGAAGAGGCAGAGGGTAAGCTTCTGTCCCGCCTGGTGGTGAGCTTAATTGGTTGAAGATTATCTAACGCCATCCTTTGGGTGTGATGGATTGACTTAATTCCTCCCCTTGTGGGTGGAACTAATGACGTCACCGGAATTGTCGAGTTTCCGGTGAGAGTGTAGAGGTCAGGTCACAGGTGAAGATGTTTATGGGAGCGCTTAGATTAAAACTTTGCGCGTGCTATGGCTACTGTTTAAGACTCTTCATGTGACTAATTCTTTCTCTCTCTCTTTCTCTCTCTCTTTCTCTATCTATCTATCTATCTTATATTTACGCTATTCGTAACTGACATTCTCTTAGCTATCATTACAGGAAATTGAAAATAGATGTCTCATTCGAAAAAAGCTGGCGATGCTTAAAAATGAGAAGGGATTGAGGTTGGCGGTTGGCTGGAAGGTTATTCCATTCACCTTATTAAGGTTCGGTTAACTGAGCAGCTAATTGGAACGCCGGAAGCAAGGGCCATCCATGCCTCTTTGGCATGCAATTAGTTAAATCAGCGCCGTTTATTTCGCCATTTAACTGCCTCCATTATTAGCTTGCTTTAGGGTCCCATAAGTCGTTGAGGGAGTCCTGCAATGGTCTGATACTTTCAGCAGTAATTTTGATTATTTTGATTGGCTAAAAATAAGTTCTAACGTGATTTAGTGCAGCCACTAACTATTAAGGAATTTCATCAAACTTATTTAAAAACATGAATAATGTAATATCGACAATTTTGAATAATTTAGTGTAGTAACAAAAAAAAATTTCTCATTAATACATTTTAATTTATATTACAAAAATACTTCTATACAATGTTTATGATTTCCTTTAACAATATCGTGAAGTAAAAAGAGTTAGATTAAATTTCTCATCATTACAGGAGAGAAAAATAGTTTGTTTTCTGAGAATATCAGTATATAAGATAAAATATGTTACATTTTCCAAGAGTTGGGTATCTGTAAGAGTTTCAGTAATACACTAATTGGGCACTATTCCTTTCATA
>NC_087216.1:48616072-48623572 GCF_015104395.2 Macrobrachium nipponense | reverse complement strand
GAATAAAACCAAGCGATATGATATTTTAATATGGTTAGTTTTGATGTTGTCTCTTTATTTACAAAAGTGCCTGTAGATGATTTATTTGAATAATTTGGAGGATGAATTAGAACGTCATGACATTCCCTTAACTGTAGCAAACCTCATTAGTCTCATAAGGTTATGTATCAAAGATAGTAAATTTTGATTTAATGGGGAATTTTTTGTACAAAAGTTTGGCATGGCTATCGGTAATCCCTTATCTCCTGTCCTTAGCAATATTTACATGGAATTTTTTGAGACAAAACTCTTACCAAGAATTTTGCCTCAAAAAGTTATATGGTTTAGGTATGTTACGAACTCCCTTTAGGAGGAAGCCACAAGGGATTCTTTTATTTTAATCTCAAATCCAGTGACAAAAACACAAATCAGTAGGAGCGAGGAAAAACCAGTAAGACACATAGGCAAAAATTTCACAATATTTATTACACAATAAATGTACGAACACTGATGGCTCACAAAAAGTAATAAATTGATAAAGTACAAAATGCCATCAAATAACTCAAAGAGTCACCTATAACTAAAGCTAAACCCTACTTATAGTGAAGAAACCAAATCTTAATCTTAATAAGGAACCCACAAAATTTACCCTACACGCTAACCTATTACTAAATAGAAAGGAAAGAAGTGGAAGGACATACAAAAAGAAATAATAATCCTACCTAAGACACAAAAATCTAAACCTTAATATTAATGTATACACTCCTATGACACTTAAATATACTATCAAACACACACTTTGGAAGCCCATATAATTACACCCTCTTTAAGGTGTAGCTAAAGATACAAACAGATTGGTCCTATAACACAGACCAGTACTAATACAGATAAGTCCATATAACGCTCAAAAAATGCTGTCACAGAACGTCACTCCCATCAGAAGAACTGCGCTTCAAAACCATTGGTGGATATTCACACTTTAGTCTACGGCTCGTAAAAGATACAGGGGATGTTCCTCTTACCTGAGAGAAGACTCCCTACTTGCTCCAACAAGGCCACTCTGGTGCTGATACAGTGGATACATTCATAAAAGACGAAAAAGGCTCTCGAGCCCAGCTCTACACACAACAGCCAACGTCAAGATTAAGCCAGTAGGCCACTTAAATCACAGTTGCACGTCGTACTCCCACATGTAGCTTCACATGCATAACTGCCTTTCACATTAAGAAGCAGCTCAATGACAGCAGATGTTGTTCTCAGAGAACAAGCGAGAAATCTTCACAATAGGACGATATGTATATATAATCCACAACAGCAGACAGATCAGCAGCTCCAGAGTCTTCAGTGGCCTTGAACTAGACTCTCGAGAATACTTTGGGAGAGTCACAAGTCACCTCTCCTTACAACACTCCCAGTCACCACAAATTTGGCAAGGAAGCAAAAACACTGAGGAAGGCCGCACTTCAAACTGCACTCAATAGATGGCGTCACAAAAACTTAAGCTTTTTCAACCAAAGCAAATTAACACTACATTTAACCAAAATATATACTAACGTAAAACCAACATCAAAATACCTAACTTAGCTTAGTTTTACAAAATTGCAAACAATAGAAAAATAAAAGCCATCAGTGCGAAAAGGCAAAACAATGCGATTTTACTTTAAAATTACGTTACAGTCTGACAAGGTATGTGGATGATATTTTCTGTATTTGGCCAGTTCACGAAAATCTCCAGGAATTCCTTAATAATCTCAATAATTTAGTTCTTCTATGAAAATTTACTGTAGAGGAAGAAAGAAATTGTAATTTGAATTTTCTTGATGTAACTGTCCATAGAAATGATAGAAATTTCACATCTTCATTCTTTCGGAAATCAACTAACATTGCCTCTTTTGTTCATTACTACTCCAATCACCATCAAAATGTTCCTTAGGGCTGTACGTGTCTTTAGCCCACAGTTTATTGACGCTGAGATTAAAGCTATTTATGATATTGCATTGAAACTTAAATACCCAAGGACTTTTGTAGATGTGGCATGGAAAAGAGCTAGAAAAACATTTTATTCAACTAATGACAAACTTGAATTTAGTAAGCATAACATTCTAAAATTACCCTCTGATGAAAGGTTTTTAGATATTCCTAGAATTTTAAAGCTTTTTAACATAAATGTTGTTTTCAGTAATATTAATGTCAAGAGTTTAGTAATAAAAAATTCTCCTAAATATCTTCCAGGCTGCATATATGAAATTCCTTGCAAATAGTATGATAAAGTTTATTACGGACAGACCGGTAAATCGCTTTCACAACGTCTCAAACAGCACCAATATTCTGTGAGAACTGGGCAAATATCGAATGCATTATTCGTATATATGAGAGATTTAGATTATGTGGAGTCAAGTAAGACCTTTAATCCCATGTAATGACACAGTTAAAAGGAATATCATTGAATCTTGTTTCATCAAGTCAAATAAAGGAAATGTTCTAAATTTAAGTCTTGGTTTATTTAAACTTGATGCCTTCATAATGAAAAAAGTTGTAGATAAATATAAGCAACAAAATTAATATATTCAGTTTTTACGTATTTTGGAATGTACGGACTCTGTAATTTCGGTTGGGGTTAAACCTATGTTTAAGTTTGTGACCGTGTTATATCCTATAATCCTAAATTACCTCTTTAATTTTTCCTTTTGACAATTAACCATCTGGTATTCTTGATCTTGTTGCGTACCTGAGACCTTCCTCTCCAATTGTATTTCATTCGTTCCTTGATAATGTCTTAGTAAAGACGAAAGCTTTTGGATTTCTGACTATTATTTTCCTGTGGTATTCGCTTATTTAATGAAGTCACGTGCATCATCTACTGTGATTTTTAAAACACACACACACAAACACACACACACATATATATATATGTGTGTATCATATATATATCTATATATATATATATAATATATATATATATATATATATATATATATATATATATATATATATATATACATATATATTAATATATATATATATATATATATTATACATATATATATATATATATATATATATATATATATATATATATATATATATATATTATATGTGTGTCTGTCTATACATTCATACATAATACATACATATATTACAATTCTTGAGGTAAAGTTAGGAAGAAACAATCATCCAAACAGGAAATACTCCCTCTTCCTAGCGGCTACCAAATTACAATGCATGAACTCGAATCAATGAACTAAATGAAAATTTTCGTAAATACTACAATAGAGACATTCCTAGGGAAACGTAAGACAGTTAACGATGGGCATAAAGAACAAGGCACAATGTCAACTAACATCATTTTTGCTTGAAAGAGCAACAGGGAACATTGTAATAACTCTCCCCTAATTAATTTCAAACCTTAGGAATTTGAGAGAGGAATAACACTTGGTCTTTGGTCGACGAGCGAATAGAATAGTCGCATTCGGTGTTCTTGATGGTAAGGAATTCTATTGCTAAACTCTTTTAGTCAAAAACTTACAAGACATTTACTGTTGACAGAATAGTTTTTTTTATAGGTTTCTATAGTTACAAGCTTGAATATAATAATAAATATGATAAGGTAGGATTATGGCTTGCCCTTTTAGTTTTTTTCTTAAAAAGAAAACCTAAATCTAATCGTTTAACTTCTGGAAGAAAACACAAGCCAACAAATTTTTACTTTTCTTCTGCTGATTCCAGTTTAAGATATCTTCTTGGGTAATTTGGAGTCACTGAGTTTAAACATGACAGCAGTTTTTTCTGTCACGTCAATTTTTATTTCTATAGGCTGGTCCATATTGGCCCCACCTGTAGCCACAAGAGATATTATAGCTACTCAATTAAGTTGATATATTATTTCATCCATGTATTTAGACTTTTGTTTAGGTATATATTCAGCCACATTCAGAAGTAAAAATATATTTTATCTAATTATTCTGTTTTCTCTCTTTTCAAATTGATTCCATGGAATAATACAGTTCACTACCACGGCCTTAGTACGGAGGAAGTATTTGAACTCTCCTGGCTCATTTTGTTAAATATGCGGGAGTTTTACAGTGCCAAGTAAGAGAATGAACATTATTGAGTTTGTGAAAAGAGCATATTTTGCTTATTTTAAGCTCAAAATTCTGGCCAGATAGAACACTTTTAAATTCATATGTACAACATTTCCTGGCCTAAGTTGTGATAAAATAAAGGCTGGTGTTTTTGATGGGACACAAATCAAAGAGTTAATGAAATGTCACAACTTCTCAAGCTCGATGACTGACGTAGAAAAAATTGCATGGAATGCATCTGTGGCTGTCGTGAAAGGATTTGTAGGGAATGCAAAAGCTGCAAACAACAAGGATTTGGTGGACACATTCCTTGATAGCTTTCATGTTTTAGGCTGCAACTTGAGCATGAAGGTTCATATCCTCAAGAGTCATCTCAATGAACTTCCTGCTAATCTTGGAGACGTGAGCGATGAACATGGCGAGCTATCTTATATTTCACTTATCATTTCAGATCCTACTGATTTTAAGCTCTACGACTCAGTAAACTACACTGACCAAGTATTTATCATGCATTGTTTATGCATTATATCATAAAACCTGATGTGTTACAAAAAATGGATACCGTATTTGAAATTAGCGCCTAAAAATTAATTAAGAACAACCCAAAAACCTAAGTTAGCATAGAACAGAATATATACAAACTCCCACTATGATGTTTTATACGAATTTCTAGATAATGTAGAATAATAGCAATATTCGTGTTATCTCGAGTTTATAAATTCTTTCCAAAATATACGAAGCAAAAGGTGCAACGTTCTTGTCCCATTTTCTCATCTTTATAGGGCATTCGGTCCTGACTAGACCAGTGAAGAGTGAACATATACATACACAGATATAAATATATATATATAATATATATATATATATATATATATATATATATATATATATGTATATATATATATATATATTATATATTATATATATATATATATATTATATATATATATATATATATATATATATATATATATATATATATATATATATATATATATCTATATATAATATATATATACTTACATTAAAATCTTTATCGTTTTAAAACATGTATAACAAACGTTAAAAGACTAACACTGACTATAATAGAAATCTTTTTTAGCGTAAAACTTCGCTAAACACTTCAGAAGTTTTTCCCCTCAGCCCCTGGCCCAGGCAGCCCATGTTCAAACTGTCAAAAACTGCTGCTTGACTCTCACTTTATGGCTAACAGCTTCCAACTTCTAACCTAATCAATTTTTTTCCATACAGGTGTTTCGGTCAACTTTTTTATGTTTTTTTTTTTTCTAGATGCTGTGCAGAAATAATATTATTTCCTCTGTAAACCGCACAGTGATAGTTATGATTATCAATATTGTATCAGACTTTGTTCGTTGGTTGTTCAAAATTATATATATTATTTTACAGCTGTTGGTACAGGATACTTTTGATATTTCATATTCCGCCACCTACTACATATTCTAAATTAACATAATTTACTCATCTAATTATATTAATGTACGCGTTACTTTTTTAGGTCTGGTTTAATTTTGGTAGGATAAGTCTATGGATAACGTGTACAGTACACTGACCAAGTTTAATATGTTCTTCCTGGTACATTTTGTTAGTAAGAAGTGATGCTGATAAATTCAAAGTTAAAAGGTGTATATTTTGAACTAAAAAATATCCGTAAACGAAGCTTTTTAATTGATGGTTATCATGAACATAATATCATAGAAAGCAATATATATATATATATATATATATATATATATATATATATATATATATATATATATATATATATATATATATATGTACAGCAATTTTTCTGAAAAGTAATGCAATGAACTTTAATGTTCTTGGATCTACAGAGCAGTAAATTTTTGTATCTTTAGAAGAAGACCTGTTTATCTTTGAATAACCGAGCATATGTAATAATTTATTACATGCAATTTAAACATGCGATTATTCTAACCAAATGGGTATACATTCATTTAGGATGTGTTGTCACATACCAGAAAATTTTCTTTAAACATGATGGGAAGCCATGTTTACATTTATATTTACCTATAGCGGAAACGGTAATGAAGGTTATGACTGGTACCTCTGATTACCAGTAAATACGATCGTGCATAAATGTGCATTTCATAGTATTTGTCGTGTTAACAATCTGCGCTCATCAGTGACGCTAGACGCCATAGTGGAGAGAGTCAAGTTTCTTACGGGCTCTGACCCACCCATCTCTCACGAACTCCCATGCAAAAGTAAACATAAAGTGGCTTACAGGATTAACTGCCTATTTCAACACCTCGATATTCTTAAAGGCGAGAATTTCGGTCATAATATATTAATTTCAAGATATAACCTAATCCAGGACAACCAACCCCCCCAACAAGGGGAACTTACTGACACCACAACCTGGGTCTCTTCCACCGCAAGTGCCAGCCAACCGCCCATGGCGAGTGACTACCCACTCCCCCTGATCAGTGCATTCATCTCCCATCTTCGTGAGTAGCCATGGATACATTAAACATGATCTCTTGGAATATTTTTGGCCTCAAGAGGAACATTCCTCTCCTAAACATGTTCTGCAAAAACTTCAAAGGCATCATTGCATTGCAAGAAACGCTCCTCTGGCCACATGACCTTGTCCTCTGCAATTCAATACATGTTTAAAAGAGGGTTTACTGCCAGCATATTATTATTATTATTATTATTATTATTATTATTATTATTATTATTATTATTATTGGAAAAAAGGCCCTCTGGATGCCGTTTAGTTTATATTGCAGTGTTTTCATCTCGAATGAATTTCATTTTAAGAGCAGGGAATTAATTATACATCTGTCCAAAGTCTATTATATTGCAAAACTGCAATAGTAACTCAACGACATCATGACGGCCATTATTTTTAATGTAGTTTGTGTGAAGAGTCCCCAAGGATATTATTATCATTATGATTTCCTCACAATGATTGATAGGTTGACCTTTTATAAGGCTTCATGTTCACATTCGTCATCCGTTTAAAATACAGAATCTAAATACAGATCATCAGTAATAAAACGTAGTATTTGGGTCAATGCAAAGTATATATTAAGAACTAATTTGAAATAGAGTTGTTGTTAAACCCCTCATCTCTCTCTCTCTCTCTCTCTCTCTCTCTCTCTCGTCTCTCTCTCAAAACAAAATCTCTCTCTCTCTCTCTCTCTCTCTCTCAGGAAAAAAAGAAAAAATGAGCAGTCAGAAGTAATAAGACCCAGTCTTTTGAAAAGCCTCCTGTCTGCGAGACTGCTATTACAGAGCATGTTGAAGTGCTCTTACGATATTAGTTCCGTAAAGTGAAACTAACGACTATAATTGAGAATTGTCAGCTGCTAGTTTCTGTGGTATGGAAAGATATATGTATGTATATATATATATATATATATATATATATATATATAGTATATATATATAT
>NC_087216.1:48608572-48613572 GCF_015104395.2 Macrobrachium nipponense | reverse complement strand
TTTTACCCTTTTGACAATTAACCTTCTGGTATTCTTGATCTTTTTGTTTACTTGATAACTTTCTATCCAACTGTATCTCATTCGTTCCTTGACAATGTCTTGTTAAAGACGAAAGTGCTTGGATTTCTGCCTATCATTTTCCTGTGGTATTCGCTTATTTAAAAAAGTCGTGTGCATCTACTGTGATTTTTTAAACACACACACATACACACACACACACACACACACACACACACACAACACCACACACACATATATATATATATATATATATATATATATATATATATATATATATATATATATATATATATATACCGTGTCACATGTATTTAGAATAAATGAGAAAACTGAGCATTCCTCTCGAGAAAGGATCATAACCGAAGCTTAAAGATGGTACGTCCATTCATACGTCCTTCTTTGTTTGCTTCTTGATGACTAGTGACAGGATCAAGCTTTATTTCTTAAATTATCTAATAAATGAAAAATCAAATTTTAGGGAAATGTCCAGCTATGAAATTGAAATCGTAATCCAATATCTAGGAATAATAATTCGATCAAATTCCTGCAAAAATAGGTACTCAAGAGTGGAGAGATTCATTACTCGTACGGTACTCGTATTCTGTATGTGTTTGTGTGTGTTTGTTTGTTTGTGAATATGTAGTTTAACAAAAACAATATGGAACCTAAAAACCCATAATCCGATGTAAATGCTCTACATTACAGTATTGCACCATTACATACACCGATGTTTTTAGGTCCTATTTTATCAAACTGATGCGCGTAATCAAGAAAATAGAATAGCTACATTATATCTATTTTGTTTCCTGAATGGTAACAAAATGATCTCGCTCCAAAAACATGAACTTCGATAACAAAATGGCTTTAGGTGAAAGTGTTGCGTTTGTGGGCAACATCATTTATTAACTTGAAACTGGGAGACAAAAATACTTCACAAGATGAATTACGTTTACATTCGGATATATTTATATAGGATTTTTTGTGAAAGCGTGTTAAAGCGTGTCATTGCTGGAGGCGAAGGTATTTTTGCATGCGAGAAATTTTAATGGTTTTTTATTTTTCGTCATAAATGTTTCTTGAACACCGATGAGAGAGAGAGAGAGAGAGAGAGAGAGAGAGAGAGAGAGAGAGAGAGAGAGAGAGAGAGAGAAATAAAACTATATTTCGCAATAAGAATTTTTAATCTCTCTCGCACGACATTTATTCCCAGAAACTCTGCTTCATCTATTACAAAATAAATAAAGTGAGAAAAGGACCGAGTGCATTCAAGCGTAAAAAAGTAAAAGCCCTTGTAAAAAAATAAAATATAAAAAATAAAAAATAAAAGTATGCATATGAAAAATGATGTCAAAGGATGTGACCTACTTGTCTCATGAATTTTATATGAATGTTCCATTGACAAGAGGATTAGTTTGTACATCCTTTTTCAGTACCATCTATTATAAGATATATATAAAAGACTCACTCCTCTGCTTTTGGTAATTCATGTCTGTCTTGTCCACTTCAAACCACTATTTATTATTCTTTTCTGACTGCTTAACTCTTTTCGCTAAATAAGGACAATATCATCTACACTGTACCAGCTGAACGATATTATCTAAAATCATCGTGAAGACAGAATATGAAGAGAGTTCATTAATTTCCCTGAGTTTACTTTTCATTAAAGACATTCGGAACTTGTTCATGAATGTAATCGATCAGCACCATCATATGCTCATATATTATATCGTATTTCCTATTATCTTTCCGGGAAAATATTTAATTTTTTGCACTGATTCATAGAGGACGCATTTGTTCTATGTAGAATATTGTGTACATGAAATTATGTATGCTGCAAAGATCCTAATATTGATCTCTTCATTATTTGCAAGGTTAAAGTGAAGTATCCTAAGACAAGCTATAGACATAAAGATTGGTGCCTATCTGCTGGTTAGGATATTTACAGGATTAGTAGTCCAGTAAATATAGGATATTACTGTTTGTTTAAATTCTACCTCTGCGTAAAAGAAAATATTAAGAGTTTTTTAGAGACTATTTCATAACTTTGTATTCCGACTTTATGACACAATACTGTGCATAAAAGTTAGGTTTTTGAATAATTATTAAAAACATCCTTTAGTAAAATTAAGGCTTTGATGTCTATTTTTTAGTGATTCTGAATAAAACACTACAAATCAAAGAGAATCTTCGTGACTGACAAGCGATTTTGTCAATCTTACTTGAATATATAGAATGTGAAAAGGTAAAATAAAATTTCTTATTTCCTGTAATTTTATCTTTAAGTTACTCAAGTACTTGTAATCCAGAAGAGGAAAAAGAATTTCATATATAAAGTTGCATATTTAGAATAGTCTGAAAAAATAACCTGAATCTGTGTTGATTGTTACTCCATTTTAATAATACATTATTTTGCACAACAAATATATTCCTCGCATATAAACTGTTTTTTTTATTATCTATCCATTTGCTATATTGTTTATGCTGATATTATGATATCATTTACTAAGCAAATAATGATTGTAACAGAGCATACTTTCATATTTTGTTAGAACTCATAATAATTTGTTAACAGTTGAACTGACTTGGCTATTGTGCTTATTATTACAAGACACAAAAGGACACTCATTGAAATTATAAGTTCAGTTTCACGTATTTTTGTTCCATTATAGCAAAGTTGAGGACAATGACATTCATAATGAAAATTATTCCTGATTCAGTTATAGTGAATAATAACTAATCATGATATTTTATTGCATGTGAAAACCATCAAGATTCCAGTAAAAAAAAAATGTAGCAATCAGAATGCATTGTTTATTTTCCGTACAAATTGTAACTGTCATTAAACTCATACTTTTCAGTATCCTAATGAAGAAGGGATCTCGGAGCTAATTGATAAATCTATCATCTTAGATTCTAGTCTTATATTGTGATTTATTTCATTCTATTTCAAACAAACTGGCAAGGCTAATATTTTCAAATATAATATAGAGTTCATACTTTATTTCCCCATTATGATTATTCAAGGGTTTTAACGATCACATAAAACTGGATAAAAAAAGGAAAAAAGTGAAAAAAAGGGCAGACTCACGACGGCATCTATCCACGTCGTATGTCCATCACACCGCACTGATGTGAATAATTACGGAAACAAAGAAAACCTATTATATTCATTCTGTTGCCAAAAATATATTGGCATCATTCAGTAGTGAACTAAAGGCAAAGAAGAAATGTCCGCAGTTTGAAAATAGGGAAAATGATAACCAGGTCATCTTATTGACGTCATTGAATATCATATCACTAGCAGGTTTATGTAATACTCAGCATGGAAGCGACACTAAAATTTATTTTTCGTTTTCTTATTACATTAGTGTCCTTTTACATGAAGACATCGTAAGGTGATCTTTCAGTGCACCTTAAGTGAGTTTTTAGCCTATAATTCATGTAAATATAAATTGAACAATAGACGTTTGTGTGTGGTGTGTGTGTGTGTGTGTGTGTGTGTGAGAGAGAGAGAGAGAGAGAGAGAGAGAGAGAGAGAGAGAGAGAGATTAAATGACATACATTAAATGAATCCTAAAAGAAAGAATCTTGTCTTTCTTGTTCTATTTACCCTTATATTATAGACACGGCTTCATGCACGAACGCTTCACCAAAGGTCGAAGAAATCTTTGGCAAAAGAGTTTAATCCAAACTAAGACCTTTTGGTCTTCCATGCACCACACAGAGCTGGAAGGGCCTTGAAAAAGGAATAATATGATGATGGTTCAAAATCCAGGTGCTTACATGCAAGACACGCTTTCTACGATGTTGCTTCAAGACACGGATTATTTGTGTAATGTATTCTGGCTTTTAGCCTTGCGAAAGAACTTTCTTCTATAATCAACACTAGTAAAAGATCTTTGGAGAATAGAACGTCGGTAAACATTTTTAAAACTTTCGTTCACTCATCACCGATGCGTTCGAAAAAAAAAAATGCCGTATCAAACCTTCGTTCAAATCTTCAAATATGTTTTTTAATAATAAAAAAAAAAGTATTTCATAACAATAATATTACTTGCATTGGAACGATAAAACTTGAAATAGTCCTATTTGATTATTTTTTACCTTAACGCTGGAAAAATATAAATTAATAAACACGAAAGTATTAATGTAGCTACAGTGCATCCACTGCTATCAACGGGTGGGCGGGGCCCGCGTGACGCAATTATTTTAGTGGAGGCAAACATGAAATACCTGGAACATAGGTATACAATGTGTTGAAGCAATGAAATAATCTTGAATATTATTTTCTGTTTATAAGAGGAATATTTGAGTTTCATAAAAAAAGATGATTTTTTATATTTATTTTCAATATTGAAAATTATGGTTTACAAGCAAATATTTGCCTAAGCAATTATAATTTTGTTAAAGTCAAGATCTTCTAAGGCGTATGTGTATTAGTTTTGTTATTTGCTAAAAGTGCATCACACTTAGCATTCACATTTCTATTTCTATATCAACAAATTCTATATTCTTGCACTTCAAGTTACCTTATGACGGGGTCAATTATACTCCAAAAGCAAGCACGATTTTCAAGAAAATAACATACTATGTTATACAGTGTTGTACAGTAAAGGCTTGGCGTTAATGCTAATATATATCAAGATTAATAGCTGTCGTCTTGATCATCATCATAGCTATCATCGTCCCTTATTTTTTTTAAATGAGAAGTTTAAGCGTAGCAAAAAACATCAAAATTCAAATAAAGCATTTTTTTTCAATACATATTTCTATTTTGAGCGTTTTGTTGTAGCTGTTGAGCTTATTTAGTCTACTGTTATATGTTGTAGAGTTAGTTACGACGACAACTTCGCGTAGCAAGTCAAGCGGGCTGGCACTAACGAGACTGCAAGCCTTATCACACGGGGCTTTGAGCTAATCAATATACAGAAAGAAATAGATTCATATCACACTGATTATTATGTATTATGTCAATGCAT
>NC_087216.1:48586072-48603572 GCF_015104395.2 Macrobrachium nipponense | reverse complement strand
TTGAACTAATTCGTAAGTATCCTGACATATAATTGAGAAAGCAATTCACAAAACAAACATAATTTTCTACTGACCCCCCTCAAAACAAGACCAAAGAGACACCCAACAATAAAATAAAAATTCGTCACCTGGACAGCATTAAGACAGTGACTCAGACCCTCGGAAAATATAACCCTTTTGCATTTACTTACCAAAACGCCTTAGCCAAATCCCTGATTAACGTCCAACAAAAGACATTCCCCAAGGAAACAGGGGTTTATGGAATCCCATGCCAGGACTGTGACCAATCTTACATCGGATTTACAGGAAAATCACTTCCCCAGAGATTAATAAACACAAACAGTCAGTTAAGTATGGACAACAGAACTCAGCTATTTTCAACTGTATAAATGAACATAACCATAGAATAAACAGGAATTTGTCACATATAATTTATCGCAGCAACTGCTGGTACACGAGTCAAATGATGGAATCGGCCTTAATAAAGGAGAGGCAGGTAATGAACATCTCAAAAGGAGCATGGGATTCAGATGTGATTGACAAGGCTTTCCTTCAACCAGCGCTTAAGAAGATTAAAGGAAGATTATCAGTGGGGGTGACCTAAATTGGCTTACCTTTGGAGGGATCTCTGGGCATAAATACCTGAAGAGAGAGACAGCAGTCTCTGAAATACAGTACTTTTCTCTCTATATTTTGGTGTTTTTATGGGCTCCTTTTATTAGATGGAATTCTGTTGTAACAGAACATTTTTGCCAGTCATATATATATTATATATATATATATATATTATATATATATATATATATATATATATATATATATATATATATATCGATATATATATTATATAATATCTATATATATAATATATTAGATGAATATATTATTATACTATATAAAATATTACACATATATCCCCAATAAAAAACCAGAGTTGCAATGTATTCGTGTTAGCATGATAATTAAAAACTGTCACCTTTCTTAGGAATATATTTGATTGATCACTGATGATAATGATGTCTATTGTCAGGTCATTAGAATACAACTGCATATGTTGAGGGTAAATTGCTTTTATCTGCAATCAAGTAATGGCCCGCAAGTTGAAGGCGAATAACTATTTTTCTGTATTATTGGGGTTCATAAAAGCAGCAAATTAATAATCATCACCGCCCACCTAACCCCTCCCCCCTTCTCTCTCTCTCTCTCTCTCTCTCTCTCTCTCTCTCTCGTTTTCTTTGCTATCTGTCTACTAATGCGCTTAAATTAAATATCTCTCTACACGTGTCTATCTGTCAATTTCTTGAATAAATATCTCAAAAATATATCTGTTAGTCTTTATAGAAATTACGAAGCATTTTGCAACGCGCCATCATTTTTACCCTGTCCTAATAAAACGATACAGAATTGCCAACATGGAAACTTATTAAACAATTGAAAGCTAATCATACAACGTTTTTTTTTTCTTTATGTGAGAGCCCTAGGTCCTCATTTGGAATCTAAAATTAGGTAATAAGACCTAACATACAGAGAACTTGCTGAATACGTAAATTAAATTGATATACATAAGATAATATCCTGGTTTATGAGGTAGCAATAGAATACAACTAGAAAAATACTGGAAGGAAAAGTAACGAAAAGGAAGGGATGCTTTCTCTATATCTCAAAAAGGCTTTATCTTTGAATGATCCAATAATAATGATCAATCATGGCGTATGATATGAGTGACAGAGGGTTACAACGGCTAGTTAACGCTACGAAATTTGAATATTTTTAATTAAGAACAAGAGCATCTTCATTGTCGATAAATGTCCATGACAAATTGATCCTCCACTTCAGTTCCCGTCGGTTGCAATAAATAATCCTGATGCAATCGTTATAACGGACGAAATAGCTTGTCGTAATAGTTAACTGAGAATTCGGATGTGATGCGTCTTACCAGTTTCAGAAATATCATATACTATATAGCTACTGGGACAATTGCAGCATTTCATTTTTAACATGAAATTCTCCATTTATATAATACATTATGTTATCAAAACGAACTCTTATTGTACTCATTGCAATAAAGCCAGTCGTTATTAAAAAAAAGAAACATGTTCCTACGAGAGCAAGATAGAGAAATAGATAAGTAAATCTGATGTAAGGACAAATAGTCAAACTCTCTCTCTCTCTCTCTCTCTCTCTCTCTCTCTCTCTCTCCTCTCTCTCCTACAGACACCAGCAAATATGCGCTAATGAAGTAACTTTATCCAACTATCAAACTTGTAATACGAAAATTAGCTTTGCATCCTTCATAATAGCAATTAAACTACTCGGTAAAGTGTTAGATGTATTACAGCCAAACCGATACTGATACTAAAATATTGGTATCTTTTATTGCTATTTACTGTTTACATTAACTCAACCATCCACTTCATGCCCACATTATATATATATATATATATATATATATATATATATATATATATATATATATATATATATATATATATATCATTCGAGCTACAAATGTCCTTTAATATCATATTCGCTCTACCTCGGAATTGATATATTTTCATATAGTACCGAGGGGGAATTTTTTAGTTGATAATAATTTCGTACCCCCATGGGATCGAACCACCGTCCAGTAGGACGGGGAACGAAATCAGGATCGGACAGTGACACTACCGAAACGGCTATCAAGAGAGGCTAAAGGTTTATATCGATTCTGACCATTTCAAATCAACGTCGATCTAGCGTTATTTGTAATTAGAATCGATATGGAACCCCCTCCACCATGGTAGCCGATTCGAGCGTTTGACCCACGCAGCCTTAATTATGAATATTTATCACATCACCGTGATTCATATAAATCATTCGAGCTACAAATGTCCTTTAATATCATATTCGCTCTACCGGTCGGAATTGATTATATTTTCATATATGTACCGAGGGGGAATTTTTTTTAGTTGATAATAATTCGTACCCCATGGGATCGACCACGTCCAGTGGGAACGGGGAACGAAATCAGGATCGGACAGTGACACTACCGAAACGGCTACTCAAGAGAGGCTAAAGGATTTTATATCGATTCTGACCATTTCAAATCAACGATCCCATGGGGTACGAAATTATTATCAACTAAAAAATTCCCCCATCGGTACATATATGAAAATATATCATTCCGAGTAGAGCGAATATGATATTAAAGGACATTTGTAGCTCGAATGATTTATAGAATCACGGTGATGTGACCAAATATCTATATATATTATATATATATATATATATATAGATATATATATATATATATATATATATATACATATATATATATATATATATATATATATATATATGTATATATATATATATATATATATATATATATATATACATATATATATATATATATGTGTATATATATATATATATATATATATATATATATATATATTATATATATATATAATCATGAATATATGAGTGTAGTGGAGTAGTGGAGCAGAGGAAATCATTTAGTTTTTTATTAAAATACTTTAGTTAATGATAATTTGTTTTATTCATTTATTTTGGTTGTACACATTTTAGGCAGAATCACCAAGCAAAAGTGAAATATATTTCTGTTCAAGATTTCATAGAGCATGTATAAAGAAAGAAGGCATCCAATGGACATTCACCCCTGAATTGACAGCAGGTGCCAGCGTGGGAGGGCCAAGTCAAGGATATGTGGGGTTCTACAGGAATTGTTCATCTAACTTACTTGGAAGGCTTATAGATAACACGGGACTTAGATGGCACTGAATGCAGGAAGACCAAAAGGATAAGCCCTCGCCATTAGTCAAGAGCTCATAATACACAAGTAAATTGAAGGTGTAACTTCACCCTTGGCCTCTGTACATCATAATCCCGAACATGATGGCTACTTAATGATTTCAAACAATGTGCCACAAGATCTGTAGAGTTATGTTTAATAATGCAATACTTGATTGGGCAAGAGAGCGAAAATCTACGGTTGAAGACAATGAAGCATGCATATTTTTTGTGAAAATGTGGGACATATATCAGAACTTCAGCAAGTAATGATCATAAATCTCAGCAGGAGACTACATGGGTGTGCTCGCACAGTTAATGATGGTAAATTATTGGCAAAACTAGATTCAGGTGATACAATAGAACAAGAGCTTAAATACGTCTTGTATGTCTTACTAGCCTTTACAATAGGAAGAGGTCCTATCTTAGTTATCTTGAGAAAGAACAATATTACAATGAATTACCAGATGAATATCCACTTATTCTATTAGAGGTAGTTAATTATATCATTGAAACCAGCTTAAGTTTTCATGGTCCTTCCGTATTTCCTCATGCAGACATATTCCATTTATACCAGCAATGCCTGGAACAACTGGGCATTGCCTCACCCACTGTAAATACAAGAAGATTGAAGGACAAATTGTTAGCAAAAATCCATGAATTAGAAGCACATAATAAATGAAGAAGTTTGCTACTTCTCTTGCAGAATGATGTAGCTTTAGCTCTATCTCAGGCATCTAACTGCTCAGATAAAATTGTGATTGATTAAGCAACAAAGACACTGAGGAAGCATATTCTGGATCATCAGTCCACGTTTGATGGTACCTTTGGTGAAAGATGAATCAATGATGCCATACCTCAAAGTCTGCTCCATTTCACTAGTAAGGTCGAATATGGAGCAGACATAACTTCATAGCTAAGGTTTGGCTCATCAAAGTCAGATCTGCCTATTGCTCAGCTCCTGAAGTACAACTGCTTCTCAAAACAGAAGGAAGAAGCAAGTGTACATCGACACTCAATGAATAGGGAAACTCCTTTTCCAGTGTACATGGACATGGCTATCTATGCCAAAACCAGGAGGAACCGGTGGAAATGCTTCATGATCATGGCATTAGCATTTCCTATGGTAGGGTGCTGGAGATATCAGCTCTACTGGGAGATGCTACTGTCACCATGTATGAGGAAGAGGGTGTGGTCTGTCCACCTGTCTTGAGAAAGCGGTTGCTTACCACTGTAGTCATAGACAACATCAATCACATCCCTTCAGCAACTATGGCTACTACCTCTTTTCATGGGACCAGCATTTCAGTATTCCATCACCCTGCAGAAGACAACCAGGGGGGAGCACTTCAGTCAGTACTGTTTAAGCCAGAGAGGGTAAAATCTGTATCCTTTGCTTCATTCATGTCCGAAAACCCAACATCACCAAGTGGTGCAGTGCCTTAGCCAAAAGTACAGAGTCTAGCTGACTGGGATTGGGTAAAGATTGGCGAAGACTAGAAAGTCTTCTGGACACCCAATTCAACTCCCCTATTACAAAGAGTTGTGAGCAACTTACAAAATGTGGCTGCAAGCGTGGTTGCCATGTCACGTGCAAATGCTACAGGCTTGGGCTTGCATGCACAGCTTTGAGTACTGCAAATGCGAGGTGTAATCATAATATGAGTTTTAATTAATATTACACATGATGCTTCAGATACATCTGTATGAGAATTTGTCACCCATTAGGGTGACACCATGCATCTTTTAAAATCTAGTGTTCATTTCAGGCTTTAAAAATACATGCGAGGTGTAATCATAGTGTGAGGTCTAACTAATATTACAAATAATGCTTCAGATACATCTGGATGAGAAACCATGAATCTTTGAAATCTTGTATTCATTTCAGACTGTAAAAAGACATTGAGACAGAGCTCGAATACTGATAAAATAATTTGTTATCATACTCCATTGTAATCTTGTGCTTGTACACTTTTCAGTAGCTTTATGGGGTCCCTGTCTAAGATGCAATATTGATGATAGCTACATAACAATGCTGCAAACAGATTTTCTGTACTTATAGATATAGGCATAGGTAAATATTTCATGCCTTTATTAGAAGGATCTCTGGTGATATCTTTAATTAACTCTTATATGCAGGAAAACATTATTATCTGAATAACGACTGCTGTATTTATTTCAACAATGATTTACTCAAAATGTCAGGAATCGAAACAACTAGCGGCCATATTGAAGTTTTGCGTAGACACAGATTTTTCAAAAGAGGTTGTTAAAATGAGCACTTTTACCAAATTTCATACTTGTATCACAAACTGAAGTATTTTTGTACTTTTCTACTGTACTAGTGCTGGTGGTTTTGTGTGTGTGACCGTGTTTCTCTGTCCGTGTACGTGGCCGGTTTTGAATTTAATTTCTTGATCTTTAATGTAGTCTTTTCGTATTCCAGTGCACCAGATTTGTTTATCGATCAGAAATCATTCCTATCAGAATGATTGAAAGAAAGAGCAACAAATAAATGAATTCTTTCACAATATCCAGTATTTCACCCTTAGTTATTTATTTATTTTTTCCAGTCCAAGTACATCATGCCTATTATTACATTTTCTATCTGCATCCCTCACCATTATAAATCTATTTCCCTTAGGCTGTTAAATTTTAATTGTTCAATGGTCGACTATTATTGCGGTATTTCCGATGACAGAATTGAGTCATTTCCCGTACTTTGATGGGAAGGAAATGAGTATTATATTGGGTTTCCAAGTCATGTATATGATAGTAGTCATCCAAAGAATATGGCTTTGTATATCATTGCTATGTGTTCTTGTATATACTCGTTCACTGGAAAGCATTCTAAGAACTTCCGCTCTTGGTATGTGAGCCTCCTTCCTCTAAATGGTAAATAAATGGTATATAAGTGTGTCTTACTGGTCCCAATAAGGTGTCCCAAAAGAACAAACTAAACCATTGGAAGGAAACTTAATGTGTGGGAATAAACTCCCGCCTCCCACAGTCCCTAAGTCTGACAACTGACACACACTTCTGTTTAATAAAATTACGAATTTGACTGGGTAAAAAGTTCTCAAAACTTCATTCCTAACAGAGACAGAAGATTCCACTTGAACACGTGATGGTGACATATCCACAGGTAGATGTACGACAGAAACTGAATTTGCAGACACCCAGGCCACATATTTCCCACCTGCAGAACAGGTAAACATCGCAAAATTTTAAATGCCGCTAATACCTCCACATCCCATTTAATAGGGTTCATCCCACCTACTTACAGATCATTTTCGCCCGAAATTTCACTCATCCAAGCTCTATGGAGAAGTTTCATGATTCACTGCCAAATTTGTGCAACAGTTATATCTTTGCTCTCATCTATTATAAGTGAGAATTTTTTATTCTTGCAAATTTCTGAGATATCCTTTCTCTCCTGATATGCAATGCCTTCTTGCATAATATAAGAAGCCTTTGAATGCTTCATTGACATGGACTCTGCTATTTTGCTGTCTGGAAACATAGCTTTTAGGACATGAACAAGATGATCTACCTGTATAAATGGCACTTGAAGTTCTGTCATGTATCCTGTGAGGAGAACTTCTGCTTTAGCAACTTTATCATGAATAGTTGTGGTCTCCTTTTGGGCTTTAAAAAAACTTTGTATTTGTGTGCTGCTTTTCCTTACATTAAAATTTCTCTTGTGTTTCTGAGTATCTTTGTGATTTAGCAATGCTGTTTTATTTGCATGTTTAAATTTCACATCACATACCTTACACATGGCAGTAGGTCTGTCCTTTACAGATAGATCTGCCACTAACCAGTCTTTCCGGGCTACATCTTGCAGCCACTTGCTTAAAAGATTGAAAATACCACCTTCGTTTTTTCTTTGGAGGAGTACTGGGACCTTCTATAGCAGCTTCAGAGTCATCAGACTGACCACTACAGGGACCTCATCATCAGAACTCTCCGTACCTGTAAGTCACAGAAATAAGATTTGTAATGATAAGCTGATAAGTAATGCAATAAGCATAATGTCTTTAAAGGACACAGTAGTATCAAGTAAGGTAGGCATGTTAAATTCTAAATCAGATACTACTCTAATCTTGCTTTGAATATCTATTTTAAGTGACTGGTGGACGGAAGGTGTAGGATTATCTCTTAAGGAGATTTCTGCTAAACAGTTTAGATGCAGTCATCTAAGGCTCTGTGCACACTGAAAGCGAGCGAAAGAGCGACCAAGCGACAGAGTTTAATCCATGTAAACCAATGGAGGTGTTCACATAGAAAGCGATTGAGCGACAGCGACCGAGAGATCAATCAAGCGACGGCCTGGTTTGTCGCCGATGTGACGTCCTTTAACAAAAAGTCTTCAGTTGTTCTCAAACTACGATAGAAGGAGGATGAAAATAACATTGTCGTCTATGTGTAAAATTTTGTTGTACATAGAAAAATAATTAATTTTATTCACATGAACTATGAAACTTTTGTATATACTCCCACACACATGTAAATACGTACATACATAATATTCACATACACAAATACACGTAGGCTACATTTTGTTTGGTTATAACGCGGTCTTGGACCGTCGGTTATAGGCTACATAGGCCTAGCCTCTTTCTTTCTCTCTATCTATCTACACTTACGCACACACATACAGTGTGTTTGTGTATGTATGTATGTATATATATATATATATATATATATATATATATATTATATAAATATATTATATATATATAATACATAATCATAATATATGTATGTCTGTATATATATTGCTTTATAAAACATACATACATGCTAACAGACGGTGCATACATAGGATACATGCATTGCATAACAAACACATGCATGTATAAAAACACGTAGCTTGAGTACTAAAAATATATAATACAGTAAAAGGTAATAAATTTTATAACAAGTATTTATATGAAAGTACACATACACTGGTACGTAAACATGTCCGTGAGTGACAGTGTATGTGCTTGTGGTCTGTTTTTACGAAGCATGTTTCTTTTGCTAAGAAACAGTGATAACTATGTAACCTATACTCTGTTTTTTTTTCATCTGTCCATCAGCCTGTGGTGTTTTTGTATGGTAACACTGCGTCCCGGGCTTTAGATAGTTTATGCTATGTGTAAGTTTTAGGTAAACAAAAAGGATATCTGGGTGTGTACATTTGCAACTGAAAAGTGTTTGAATAATTTACTGTATGCGAATTACACCGTTAATATTCGAAATAGGATATTATTAATAATCGTTGAATGTAAGCTGAATGTAACTATCTAAAGCCCGGGACGCAGTGTTACCATACAAATACACCACAGGCGGATGGACAGATGGAAAAAAAACAGAGTATAGGCCTATTGAATACGATTTGTTGTGCTTTGCTGTGGGCTAATAAATACAGTAAATTATCTTGATATAGGCCTATAGCCTATATATTTATTATCGATGTCCGTAGAGATACATAATAGTTCCCAATCTTTTGAAACAACTAAGAAAATGCATTCTATATTAAACGTAACCAAATAAAAAATAATCGTGAGCTACAAAAGCTGAAGTTTAACTTTCTCTCTCTCTCTCTCTCTCTCTCTCTCTCTCTCTCTCTCTCTCCTCTCTCTGAGTTACCACAAAAGCTAGTGTGATGAAAACACTATATAAAGCCTTATTTATATATATTTTTTTTAGCAAAATACGTTTATATTTACCTTCTCAGTGACCATTAAGACTATGCTCTGGTAGGAAGAACACGCCTCAACTAACACCATGTTGATAGCATTAGGTATATACCAAATTGACATGATAACCATAGACACTCAAGATAACCATGCTCTCTTCGATTTTATACATATGATACTCCAATATGCACGAGCAACTGGCAGAAAAAAAGTGAAATAATTCAGCTCCGAAAATACATATAGGCCTACCTTTTTCTTCAAATGCAGTGTCTTTCCTGCAGCTTGCTTCTTCCAGTCTTGTCTGCCTCATACCACTAGATGGACCCGGCACTTCATCTGAACTCTCCATGCTAATAAGAAAAAAATAGATTCTAGTGAGAATTTGCTGTAAATGATAATTAGGTAAAATAAAATAGAAATAAGAATGCATCGTGTGATTCACAACATCGGATAGAATAATATGAATTGACCAAGGTTTATTATAAATATAGGTCCTATAAAGCATATTAATACAGCATTACAAATAATGTAAAAACAATGTATATTTACCTAATTCAGCAGTGAAGGTGTCAATGAACAACGATACAGTGACCAGCGGAAGGTAACTGTGAGTAACACAGACTGCACAGTACAACTACAGCAGGATGAGCTCAGGACTTGGCTCACATCCCATTCTGCATACAAGACAAGCTCCCGTAAGGTACCTGCCTTTGGCTACACGTGGAAGGCATCACCTCAGGTTTCCCAAATTACTTAAGAAATTAAGTATATGTCTAAACTATATTTTCATTTCTGATATATGTGTGATTTTTTTTATATTTAACCTAAAAAAAACAACGATAATATTAAACATTTTCAAGAGTTCAGAGATTTCATAAACTTTATTTCAAGCTTTCAAGGTTGAGGGTAAAATTTCAAGATCTTGAAAAAAATTTCAAGCAGTGTAAACAGTGGTGGGGACTGCTTCTCCTTGAAGGCACATAGTCACCTGCACTTCAAGAATCTAGCCACAACCATGACTATGATAATTATCAGAAATGCACCAAGAACACAGGGCAAGACGAACTTATGACTACTAAACAATTCAATATAGTCTATGTCCTCCAACTGTTTCAATGCTGGCAATGTAATCTCCAGAACAGTTGGTAATTCCAAACATCATGATGATTACGCACATGTTGATTAAATATCCTCTCTGAGGAATTGAGATCCTCCTACAAACGACTACTATTACTCCAACAGGAATGATGTCGACACGTTATGGCACAGTTTTGTCAATCTGCATTGACAGCAGGAAATGGCTGAAGTCATTTCTAACGACATCACCATGTAGTCATTAGGGACTGGTCTAAACAAGCCTTTTGTATCAGTAATGTCGTGTGTCAAGTGAAACTTACTGCCCTCTGAGATAATATTCCCCAATACAAATCCCTTATTATCACAAACATATTCATTATGAGCTAAAGTACATCTGTCCATATAACCAATACCTAATGATTGAGAGTTATTCCCTATTATATACATAGCTTCTAGCCCCTCTAACATCACTCTCACTATTATTGTATGTACCAGGAAAATGTTGTATGATATAACTACAAAATGGATCCTTCGAACTGGTAGGTATCTCCACTATCAACCCTTGTCCCATAGTATGTATATAAATTACTACCGGTGAATATAATGTGAGACCCCCATTTTTAAAACTCCATTCATCAAAACTGATTTTAACACCCCAAGACAAACTATCTTCAGAAATACGTCCTTCCTATGCCACTATTGCTGCTTTAACCTGTGATGTGATCTTTGCTAGCTAAATTCAGTCTCTTTCTCAATATTCAAAACTCTTGTATGAACCATAAACAGAGCATTTACTACTTTATAATGGAGCCTTATGGCATCAGTGCGCCCCTCAAATCCAAAGTTTCTACAGTGTTTCATAATGTCTCCAACATCTAATACCAGAAACCCTTTGGCTTGATTAAAGGCATCTGTTTCATCTATGATCTTTGTAGTCAAAGGACTCTCTATACTTCCAATACAAATTTCAATAAGCTATCTTAAAACCCCATTCATCAAACACAAAGGTTGTATAGGAGATGCAAAAGTCGTGATTTTATGGGTCAATGATGTAGCTCCTGAGCTTCCATTTGTCAATTTCAAAAATTTCCTTTACTGGTCTCTACATGAATGAGAACTACTCCACACCTGTGTAAAAACTCTCCCCGACCATAAACTCTTAAAACATACTTTAACACAACCCCCATCAAAAAATAAAAATTAATATTAATATCAGCAAAACCCGCAATTATTCTCGAACCTGAACAGGAATATATCACTTTTTATGCCAGAGCGCAAACAGCTAAGCACTAGGTCACACAAAATTTCAAGGTTAACTCGCAAGAGCACACAAGAAAATAGAAAAAGTAAAGCTCCAGTACGATAAATCCAAATTCCATATCATCCTAGCCTCTTGTTTCCATTTAATAAATGCTGATGCTACACTGTTACGGATCAAGATCCACTCAGGTTCTTTATTACAATAAACAAAAAGGATTCAACACCAACAACTGAAACATGGGATATGAATACAGAAAGAGACTCAAACAGAACAGAAGTTTATTTACAAGCTTATTCACAAAGATAAATGCAGAATAGTTTCTCCTTTTTACATAACAAAATTAAATCTGACTATGTGTGAAAAGGGGGAAACAGTGCAGTAATGAATTACTTGCTGGCCAGTTTAACAGCTGTTGAGATCAGTGCTCGTAGCAAGGGCTTCACAAAAGGGGACAGTACAAACTTCAAATGGCTTCTTATCTTTGTACTGCAGGAAGGAATGTCTTAGTCTTGAAACCTGAAGGGCAGGTTACTTCTCAAAACCACTTGCAGGACACATCTTCACAGAAAGGGTTACTCATTGTCGATACTTCTCTCTCTCTCTCTCTCTCTCTCTCTCTCTCTCTCTCTCTCTCTCTCTCTCTCTCTCCGACTACGAACTATGGACTTGACTTTCTTGTTTCCGTTCTCACTCTCTCTCTCGTGCGTCCTCTCCTCTCTTATCCTTCATCTCTTCCTTCTTTTCTTATCTCTGATAATCTGATCCTCTCTAATTATATATATATATATATAATGATATATATATATATATATATTATATTATATATATATATATAATATTACATACGTCGATCTCGGGGCTGATCTGGAAGGGCAGAGCATAACCAGCAAGTGTCACCGTCTTTCGCCTGGAACTTTTTAGCTGACTCTTGACGAAATGTTACATCATATTCAAAGCGCTGTGTTTCTCACGACGGCCGTGTGCTGGAGTTCCACAAAACACAAGAGTATTCTCGAACAATTATGGGAACACACGCCCCAAACACCTACTCTAAGAAGATACATTTTCCTTTCCTTTACTTTATGTTTCGTCGCTATAAAGCGATTGCCATGACACGTTCCCTCTAGAGAAAAAAAATGAAATCAACTGATTTTATTTTTTTTTAAAGGGAAACAGCAAGAATCAAACAACAGAGGAACAACTCTGCATAAAGCTTTAACTTAGCCAAACAAACACTTCTCAATTCATTCACCGGTCATAGGCTACTCATTCCGAAAAATCTCTAGAGAGGCCATCAGTTATAACATTATGGATTAGACGTTTATTCTTATTCTTAAACCTCTCCTAATAAACTAACAGATTATGATCATACGCAGTTAAAACAGAACTACTACGTACATAAATCTCAGTGTTGCAAGGCTGTAAGTAAAGTAAACAATTCCCGTTCTATAGTTGAATAATTCTGCAGCGCTTCATTTAGTTTCTTTGAATAATAGGCAACTGGATGTTTCGTTCCTTTCACTTCTTGTAACAAAACCCCTCCTATGCCAATATCACTGGCATTGATCGATAAATTAAATTGCTGATCAAATCAGGTAACAATAGAACTGGCTCGTGAATCATAATAGACTTTAACTTGTTGAAAGCTTCTACAAATACAAAGCTGCGTCCTTTCCTAAATTGATTAGTTATCGGAGTGCTTATTTCTGACAAATTTGGTACAAATCTACGGAAATATGAAACTCATGCTAAACTATTCACTAACAGTGTAAAAGTCATAGGGCTACCCGAGAAACCAAAAGGATTCCACATCAACTCAAAATGACCTTTTGGCAACGAAAACGCTGTACACTGCCGACTTTCCTCAATGAGAAGAACTTGTAAAAACCTTTGAATGAGATCTATTGAAGAATATATATTCCGACCCCCTATCTCAACAAATAGGTCTGGTATACAGGCAACCGGATATCTGTCATGAATAGTTATATTATTTAATTTTCTAAAGTCTAGGTACACAGACCTGTATGGAACCATCTTTCTTAGGCATTGCTAGTATGGGAAAAATAAAAGGCGACGAACTGGCCCTAATGATGCTTTCTTCATCCCATTTATCAACTTCCTGTTCTACCTGTTCCTTAATCTGATATGGGATCCTATAAGGTGGAATATAAATCGGGTTAGTACCCTCTTCTAAATGGACCTTGTGTTCTAACACTTTAGTTAATCCCTGGTTATCCCTTTTCAATGCAACAATATCTGCAAAATCAACCAAGACATCGCCTAATTGCTCTACTTATTCCTCATGATCTGCATTAGCTAAGTGATCCCTAAAAAATCTGTCGCCTAGCTTACATCTCTGCCTCAGAAAAATCATTTAGCCCTCCTACAACAGCAACAGATTTTGTCAACATCAATTCACTCTTCAAAATCTGGGATATATGTATTTTTCTGATACTTCCTACCTATGTCATTACGGCTTAGTAAATCTACCCATGTGGTCCCAGAACTCACTTCATTAACAGAAATAGTGTTAATCACACCTTTTAATTTTTCACTAACTTCAACAATACACTTTTGATTGCTAAAGGCTTTAAGGCACCTTTTCACTGGATTTTTACTAGAACCGCCATACCTGGTTCTAAAATAACAGTATCAGCCAATACCGCTTTATATATAGTATTCATCTGGCTATCAGGCATATCGCTCTCTCAGGACTGATCATTTACCCAGAATCAACTTTAACATAAGCACTGGTATTACCCATATTATCATCAACGTCTCCATTAACAACAGTATTACCCCTATTATTTATCAACATCCCCCGTTTCTCACATACGGGACAATTACCCCAGGGACCCCGACTGGTAGACCCCCGACCCCAGAATACACAGAAATTTTATTTCCCCAAAGCAGTTCCTCTAATCACCAATACTGGTTCAACAAATTCTCTATCCCCAAGAGAAAAAAAATATACATATCTGCAGAGCCCAAAATATTCAAATTGTGCGCTTGCACATCAAAAACTCTTCCCTGGTAGGCTTCAGCGGGTACCAAGAAAACAACAATCTATAAAATTCATAATTTATTAAATTGACCGGTGCACCGGTATTGATAAATATTCCTAGAACTGAATTGAACGCTGTCCCTCTCACCACTGGTTTAGGTCCAATTTCATCCTTCAACAAAGCTACATGGCACGAACATTTTAAGTGCCTGATTGACCAACTTTCGCTCAAAAAATGCCCTTCATAAGCTGTCTCACTCGAGTTATCAAAATTCTGAAATGCAGGACGGACAATATTCCTCTTAAGAAACGGACAAGACCGCCAATAATGCTCAAAACATTACAACTATTCTTTATATGCCCTATCCTATGGCAATTAAAACAACTGCGCGGCGGCACTTGATCCACAAACGCCCTGTCATCATTAAATTCGGCCACAGGGCCACCACAAGCAATAGTAGGCTCCCTATGAGGTTCTGTTCTCCCGTGGGGGGCTGCTAGAAACAAAAGTTGAATCCTCTTTCGGTGCTATACCAAAATACGTTGCCCCTGCAGACAAAGTGTTCCTAACTGGCGGGTAATTTGGCGTATTTTAACATACCTGGGAAATATTTAATGCCTCATCAGACGTAGAGTCTGTGTTCGTAACACAACTATTAATTCCCTCAGTACCAACTCAGAGCAACATAAAAACCTTTAAAAATCTTCTAAGGAAATATTATTATTATTTACTCATTCGAAACTTCTCAACGTCTCTACTAAATCAGTTGTGGCTACACTAAGTTGAGAATTAAAATCAGCCAAAGACTGCTGATTAGCCCTGGATTTATAAAATCCCTTTGAACTGCGGACTAAGCCTTGCAGATCTGACCAAGTTTTGCAACTAGCAAAATGATGGCTGCGACAACGACGATTCAAGTCCCTATTCCTAAAATCTAACAGAGATTCAGCTAATTTAAACGCCTCTCTGTCATCTGTAATTCCATTACCATAAAAGTAACTATTAATATTCTCAATAAAAGTCTGCACTGACTGGGGCATTACGCTGTCCACAATCCCTTGACTTCTAGACTTCTTTTTCATCAGCCCCCTTGCTAAAACTTTTTACTTCCTTGAATGCATGATGCAATTCCCCCTTTGCTAATCACAAGCAGAAAAGGGTTATTTAATAAATATATATATATATATATATATATATATATATATATATATATATATATATATTCTTACTCAGGAAAGAGAGAGAAAAAAAGAACTAAAAAATAGAGAGAGAAAAAAAAACAATTACTCAACAAAATTCCCACAGTAAAAAAACAAGACCTCTTCTAACCTTAAGGATTTTATAACAAAAAAAAAATCTATACCCAATTCACAACAACGCGAAGTGAAAAAAAAAAATGTGTTCGCAACGCGCGTGTAACGCCAAAAAACTGCAAAGAGAAAAAATTGTGTGCGTGACGCAAAAAGCATTACTTCCCCCTCGAGAACAGAAAATGAGCCAGGCAAAGAAAACGGGGCTAAGATGGGAGAGAGAGAGAGAGAGAGAGAGAGAGAGAGAGAGAATTTCCTAGCCTCCCACAACGCAAGCTCTCTCTCTCCCCGACACTTCCCCTAAGTTCTCTCTTTTACAATTTTTGGTTTACTTTTTGTTAACTTTCAGTGACACTATTCTTTTTCAATTTCAAGAATAATAACATAGAAAAAACATGTATGAATCGACCTCTTTATCTGGAAGATGGTTTTAATATGATTTGTTTGAGACCATAATAGCACAAAGCTTCCTTCCTTTAGGCAAAAATACGTAACAACATTTGTGAGATTAACCTAATTTGTGTTCCATATTAATCCATAAAGGGCTACAAAGTTTAACGACTACATAGCCCAGGTGTTTTCGACTAAAAACAACCAAGGTAAAAGCAGTAACATATACACTTCATCTGGCTTTATTAAATCTATGTTATGACTATTTACAGAAATAAGGTCAATATATTTACAAATATGAACATCGTACATTAATTAATAAATAATCTGTATACATTAATGACATATACTAATGACTAAATAATCCTTATATATTAGGTTACAAAATAATATAGAAACAATCATTTCGACATTTCTTTTATATAATATATCTACTGCCCACTAAAATGAATAAGTTTTGAAAATATCTGTCGACTTTACATTTTGTTATCAGCCAGCAGGGTGGACGTAAAATGTTTTCCTGCATAGGAATAACATACCTGCAGGTACCTTTCAGCCATTGCTCTGATGCGCAGGACTAAACGATTTTACGACGGATTGCTGTCAAATATGTGTTCTCTCATTTTTGAAGAAAATGGTTGTGCCTTTGTAATATTTCATAACACTGTATAAAATTTTTTGCAACTCTTTTCTGCTAAGGCTAATGTCCGAGTCTTCATTGTGTGATATTGATTTTCTAAACAATATCTCACATCGCTAGCAGATTTATACAGCAAATTCGAGGGAAAAAAGTGATAGATGGTAAAACGTAGTAATGTAAGTATAGTCCTCATTAGTATCACTTTCATCCAAACTGCTACCTGCTTTCACCCTGTTCTTAGGAGAAGACGCATTTATAACATCAACGGAGTTACGTAAATGGTCAACATTGCTTGAGTAGTTCAGTATGGGTACTGACTCTAGAAGTAAGCTATTACC